>NW_027595409.1:200000-210000 GCF_031162955.1 Sander vitreus | reverse complement strand
GCTTTTGGGCGTACGTACACTTTTGGGGGGAGTGTAACTGAAACATCTGTGTGACGTCCTGTTGTGTTGTTTAACCCCCCAACGTAGCACAGGTAGACTTTCTATTTCAGTTCCTGTTTCCCATCAGATGGTTAATAGATGTGTCTTGAAGGCAGCTTCATTTCCCGGAGAAAGAGATGGAGAGACGGAGGGACGGAGGGACGGAGGGACGGAGAGATGGAGGGACAGAGGGATGGAGGGACGGAGAGATGGAGGGACGGAGGGACTGAGAGATGGAGGGACGGAGGGACGGAGGGACGGAGGGATGGAGGGACGGAGGATGGAGGGACGGAGGGATGGAGGGACTGAGAGATGGAGGGACGGAGGGACGGAGGGACGGAGGGATGGAGGGATGGAGGGACAGAGGGATGGAGGGACGGAGAGATGGAGGGACGAGGATGGAGGGACAGAGGGATGGAGGGACGGAGGGACGGAGAGACGGAGAGATGGAGGGATGGAGGGACAGAGGGATGGAGGGACGGAGGGACGGAGGGACGGAGAGATGGAGGGATGGAGGGACGGAGAGATGGAGGGACGGAGGGACGGAGGGACGGAGAGATGGAGGGACGGAGGGACGGAGGGATGGAGGGACGGAGGGACGGAGAGATGGAGGGACTGAGAGATGGAGGGACAGAGGGACTGAGGGACAGAGGGATGGAGGGACGGAGAGATGGAGGGACTGAGGGATGGAGGGACAGAGGGACTGAGGGACGGAGGGATGGAGGGACGGAGGGACGGAGGGACGGAGAGATGGAGGGATGGAGAGATGGAGGGACAGAGGGACGGAGGGACGGAGAGATGGAGGGATGGAGGGACGGAGAGACGGAGAGATGGAGGGATGGAGGGACAGAGAGATGGAGGGACGGAGGGACGGAGAGATGGAGGGACAGAGGGACTGAGGCAGAGATAGAGGCAGTGATGTTTCCTGTTTGGGACTCTCACACCGTCTCAAAACACCCCCACTAGTCTGATCTCTGTTACATGGGGGGGGGAACTTGTTGTTCTACACAAGTTGAGTCAGTCTCAACTTTTCACCTTTCCCCCCCCCCCGCAGCATGAAGGAACGAATGGCTGTCTGAGCTCAGCTTCCTCTCTGTTTGTCTCCAGATGTGCAGACAGCTGTAGCTTCCTCTCTGTTTGTCTCCAGATGTGCAGACAGGTGTGGTCTACAACCTGTGGCTCGGCCTGACTCTGGCGCTGCTCTCTGCCTTCCTGATTGGCAGCAGCGTCATCCTGAAGAAGAAAGCTCTCCTCCGATTGGCTAGCGGCGGACACACCAGAGCAGGTGAGTGTATGTATGCGTGTGTGTCTGTGTGTATGCGTGTATGTATGGATGTGTGTGTGTGTGTGTGTGTGTGTGTGTGTGTGTGTGTGTGTGTGTATGCATGTATGTATGGATGTGTCTATGTGTGTGTGTATGCATGTATGTATGGATGTGTCTGTGTGTGTGTGTATGCATGTGTGTATGGATGTGTCTATGTGTGTGTGTGTGGATGTGTCTATGTGTGTGTGTATGCATGTGTGTATGGATGTGTCTATGTGTGTGTGTGTATGCATGTGTGTATGGATGTGTCTGTGTGTGTGTGTATGCATGTATGTATGGATGTGTCTATCTGTGTGTGTGTGTGTGTGTGCGTGTGTGTGTATGCATGTGTGTATGGATGTGTCTGTCTGTGTGTGTGTGTGTGTGTGTATGCATGTGTGTATGGATGTGTCTATGTGTGTGTGTATGCATGCATGTATGGTAGTGTCTATGTGTGTAAGGAAGGAAGTACGTAGGGAAGATAGATAGACTTTCTGCGTCGTGGTCATGAAGCGTCCCAGACGTTAGATCAGCTGATCTTTGATGATGTCACACTACGAGAGGTAAAGACATGTTTACCTCTCGTTATCGGGCGCGACTCTGAACATTAGTCTGTCTGATCCTGGCATTAGATCCCTGAGCCTGAAGAGAAGTGTGTGTGTGTGTGTGTGTGTGTGTGTGTGTGTAACGTTGTTGTGTGTGTGATCAGGTGACGGCGGCCATGGCTACCTGAAGGACTGGCTGTGGTGGGGCGGCCTGCTGACCAGTAAGACCATGACATCATCCACAGCTTCACATTTCTGGATCTTATTATCTGCTGACGTCCTTCTTCTCAGGAGATGACTCTGCTGCTTCACAACTCAATGGAATTAACTATCCCTCTCTGTCTGTCTCTCCTCTCTCTTTCTGCCCCCCCCTCTCTCTCTGTCTCTCCCTCTTTCTCTCTCTCTGCCCCCCCCTCTGCAGTGGGAGCTGGGGAGGTGTGTAACTTTGCTGCCTACATGTTTGCTCCGGCGACTCTGGTGACTCCGCTGGGCGCTCTGAGTGTCCTCATCAGGTAGCATCACATCCTTCTCACACACACACACACACACACACACACACACACACACACACACACACACACACACACACACACACACACACACACACACACACACACACACACACACACACACACACACACACACACACACACACACACACACACACACACACACACACACACACACACACACACACACACACACACACACACACACACACACACACACACACACACACACACATCCCTCTGACTGACAGAAATGTGATGAATGTTGTGGCTGCGTGTTCCAGTGCCGTCCTGTCCTCCTACCTGCTGGGGGAGGCGCTCAACGTTTTGGGGAAGCTCGGCTGTCTGCTGTGCGTGCTGGGAAGCGTCCTGCTGGTCATCCACGCTCCGCAGGAACAGGACGTGACATCACTGCAGGACATGACCGACAAGTTGCTGGAGCCCGGTGAGTTTGGCTCTTACTCCTTCCTTCTACAACCCACAGAGCTGACATTCATGGGACGCCCCAGACAGAGAGGACAAGTCAACAAAGCAGCTGTTGCGTCTGATAGGGCTGCACAATTAATCACAATGTTAGCAGAATCACAATATGGAGATCCAAATCACAGAGAGGTGCAATATTGGTTAAAGGCAAAATATGTGTCAAACCGTCTAAAATAAAGTACTGTGGTGTTAATCTTAACATTTTTCAATGAGAATGAACATAACGTTACAAAAATGATCATTTCTTAACCAGACTGTGTTGATAATGGACTGGTTTTCTTATTCTGGTGTTACTGATATTCATCTATTTATTGTCACTTTCTATCTTTCTATCGTGCTGCTAAGTGAGTGACTGATGTCATCTTAACTCCGTTGTGTATGCAATGACAAGAAACTATTTATTTCCTCCTATATCGTGAATCATATCACAATATGAGCCAAAATAATCACAATTAGATATTTTCCTCACGTGGTGCCGCCTGACCAGTTCACCTGAGGCTTCAGAGGACAGGATGTCTCATCCCCGTTAAGCCTCGGACGTAATACGTCTCCATGACAGCAGGCGGCGCTAATCTGGATTGTCGCCCACAAAATGAAACCCGGCAGCTGATTGGACGAACGCGTCACGTGGGTCTGGCTGCTCCCCGACCATCATGGCGTCTCGTTCAGAATACGATCTCATATTGTCCTAAAATAGTTCACCGTAACGTGTTTCTGGAAACATGTGAAGAGAGAAACAGGCCGTGCAGCTGCTGAATCTGTCTTCATTTCAGATCAACAAAGGTCAGTTTAACAGATGTTCATCAGATGTTGAGAGACTCTAGTCACGCTCATCCCGCTCCCCGTTTCCTGGTTAGCTCTCGACCAATCAGATGGGTCATTGAGTCCGACTGCCCGCCCCCCAACGCAACAAGTCAGGTCAGCCCAAATGAAGGACGACGGGCCCTCCAACGGACGACAGCACGGACACACTGAACAGACTCGAGTCACCGACCTGATTATCGGGTTGGTGTGTCACTGCCTTTAAAAACCCATTTCCTCTCTCCTCGCATCCTTTCCTGTCCCGTGCTTCCTGGGTGGGACGGACTAAAATGCGAGGAAGGGAAGTGGTTGAAGGAAATGGGGATCTCTAAGGGGAGTGAGATCAGTCTCGGAACCAAACTTTAAACCCTTTGATCAAGGACTGTAGCAGTGTGGTTCCACTATGAGGCGTAACGTAGCACAACTAGACTTTATATTTCACACTTTCTATCTTTCATTCTTTGTATATAAAACTCTGGTATTTACATACTATTAATGTACCTGTCTTACATATGTGTGTGTGTGTGTGTGTGTGTGTGTGTGTGTGTGTGTGTGTGTGTGTGGGTGTGTGTGTGTGTGTGTGTGTGTGTGTGTGTGTGTGTGTGTGTGTGTGTGTGTGTGTGTGTGTGTCTCTCTGTGTGTGTGTGTGTGTGTGTGTGTGTGTCAGGGTTCCTGGTGTTTGTGTCAGCTGTCTTGCTGCTCTGTTTGCTGCTGGTGTTTTACGTCTCTCCGCGGTTCGGCCGCTCCAACATCTTGGTCTACATCAGCATCTGCTCGCTGCTCGGAGCCTTCACCATCTCCTCCGTCAAGGGCCTCGCCATCGTCATCCACACCGGTAAGAGACACACAACACAACACAATGCAACACAACCCAACACAACACAATGCAACACAACCCAACACAACACAACACAACCCAACACAACCCAACACAACCCAACCCAACCCAACACAACCCAACGCAACACAACACAACCCAACACAACCCAACACAACACAATGCAACGCAACACAACACAACCCAACGCAACCCAACACAACCCAACGCAACCCAACACAACACAACACAACACAACACAACCCAACACAACCCAACACAACCCAACACAACCCAACACAACACAACACAACCCAATGCAACACAACCCAACACAACACAACCCAACCCAACGCAACACAACGCAACCCAACACAACCCAACGCAACCCAACACAACCCAACGCAACCCAACCCAACACAACACAACACAACCCAACACAACCCAACCCAACACAATCCAACCCAACACAACCCAACCCAACACAACTCAGCCCAACCCAACCCAACACAACACAACACAACACAACACAACCCAACCCAACACAACACAACACAGCCCAACCCAACACAATCCAACGCAACCCAACCCAACACAACCCAACACAACCCAACCCAACACAACACAACCCAACCCAACACAACCCAACCCAACCCAACACAACCCAACACAACACAACCCAACACAACCCAACACAACCCAACCCAACACAACCCAACCCAACACAACACAACACAGCCCAACACAACCCAACCCAACACAATCCAACCCAACACAACCCAACCCAACCCAACACAGCATGACACAGCCCACAACACAACCCAACCCAACACAACCCAACACAACCCAGCCTAACCCAACACAGCCCAACCCAACACAACCCAACCCAACCCAACACAACACAGCCCAACACAACACAGCCCAGCCCAACACAGCCTTTCAACCCAACACAACCCAACACAACCCAACACAACACAGCCCAACACAACCCAACCCAACACAACCCAGCCCAACACAACCCAACACAACACAACACAACACAACCCAACACAACACAGCCCAACACAGCCCAACCCAACTGACAACACAACCCAACCCAACACAACCCAACGCAACCCAACACAACCCAACCCAACCCAACACAGCCCAACCCAACACAGCCCAACCCAACACAACCCAACCCAACACAGCCCAACCCAACGCAACCCAACACAACACAACCCAACCCAACACAACCCAACCCAACCCAACACAACCCAACCCAACACAACCCAACCCAACACAACCCAACACAACCCAACCCAACACAGCCCAACCCAACACAACACAACCCAACACAACACAACCCAACACAACCCAACACAACCCAACACAGCCCAACACAACCCAACACAACCCAACACAACCCAACACAACACAACCCAACACAACCCAACGCAACCCAACACAATCCAACGCAGCCCAACCCAACACAACCCAACACAACACAACCCAACCCAACCCAACACAACACAACCCAACCCAACGCAACCCAACACAACCCAACACAACACAACCCAACCCAACCCAACACAACCCAACCCAACACAACCCAACACAACCCAACACAACCCAACCCAACACAACCCAACACAGCCCAACACAACCCAACACAACCCAACACAGAGAATAAATACGTTTAAATGAATATCCTGACTCCATAAACTGTTCCACTTCTCCACAACAAACAGAAACAACGAATAACACCCGTGAGACACACAGCACTGTCCCAGAGTCTTTAGTTTACTTTACTTTATTTGCACAAAGATATGAAGTACATACGATACTTTTAGAAGCAAGCAGTTACAGTGCAGGAGAGGAAAGAAGCCTCACATGTTTACTGAGCCAGTTTCAAATACATTCTTAACCTTCCTCCACCAACAGAAAGAAATAAAACCAAACGTTGGGCTTCATTAACAACATAGACCTCTCAAACCTTTATTCTCAAAGGGGCAACTCTTGATGTCTTTCATTATCAATGGGTCTGTAATGCTTTGTGTCTCTCTGTCTCTCTATCTCTTTTTCTCTGTCTCTCTGTGTCTCTGTCTCTCTCTGTCTCTCTCTCTATCTCTCTGTCTCTCTATCTCTCTGTCTCTCTATCTCTTTTTCTCTGTCTCTCTGTGTCTCTGTCTCTCTCTGTCTCTCTCTCTGTCTCTCTCTCTATCTCTCTGTCTCTCTATCTCTCTGTCTCTCTATCTCTCTGTCTCTCTATCTCTTTTTCTCTGTGTCTCTGTCTCTCTCTCTGTCTCTCTCTCTCTGTCTCTCTGTCTCTCTCTCTGTGTCTATCTCTGTGTGTCTGTGTCTCTGTCTCTCTCTGTGTGTCTGTGTCTCTCTCTCTGTCTCTCTGTGTCTCTCTCTCTCTGTCTCTCTCTCTGTGTCTGTCTCTCTGTCTCTCTCTCTGTGTCTGTGTATCTCTGTGTCTCTCTGTGTCTATCTCTGTCTGTGTCTCTGTCTCTCTCTGTGTGTCTGTGTCTCTCTGTCTCTTTTTCTCTGTGTCTCTGTCTCTGTCTCTCTCTCTCTCTGTCTCTCTCTGTCTCTGTCTCTCTGTGTCTCTGTAGTGTTTTCTGATGTTTCAGTGCTGGGTCGTCCTCTCACCTGGATCCTGCTCGTCACTCTCATTGTCTCCATAGTAACGCAGGTGAGCATCATGTCATCCTCCCCTTATTCTCCGTCACATTAGTCGTTTTCTAATCTTTCTCCAGTTTTAAAGCCAAAGTAAGATTACTTTCCTCAGCGTCCCCAGCTTCATCATCTATCTTTTTAAATAGAGAGAAGTAACCGAAGGAACATTTTCACGTGTGTGTGTGTGTGTGTGTGTGTGTGTGTGTGACTGACTGTGTGTGTGTGTGTGTGTGTGTGTGTGTGTCTCAGGTGAACTACCTGAACAAGTCTCTGGACACCTTCAACACTCTGCTGGTCTTCCCCGTGTACTACGTCCTCTTCACCTCCGTGGTGCTGCTCACCTCCGTCGTCCTCTTCCAGGAGTGGAACAAGATGTCCGTCCCCGACGTGGTCGCCGCGCTCACCGCCTTCCTGGTCATCGTGGTGGGCGTGGCCATGCTGCAACTCTTCAGAGACCTACAGGTACGTTTCTTATCTTTTTTTTTAACCGTAAAATGTCTTTTATCTGGAACATACATATCGAAAAAAGCCACAGAAAGCACCAAAAGTTGACAAACGGTGGCAAAAATCAACAAAAAGGGAAAACAAGTTGACATAAGTCGTCCTAAAGAGACAAACTGGTGTGTTTCAGGTGACGATGAAGCAGCTGACCAATCAGCTGGCTCCGCGGGTGGAGCAGGAGGGGCTTCCCGAGGTTCCAGCCAATGGACACGCGGCAGGAAGAAAAGAGGACAAATACACACTGATGGACAACATGGTGATAGACAGTCTGCCTCCGATGAGAGAGGAAGGGCCCAGAGTCTTCATCATCAGCTGAGAGAGAGAGGAAGAGTCTTCATCATCAGCTGAGAGAGAGAGGAAGAGTCTTCATCATCAGCTGAGAGAGAGAGGAAGAGTCTTCATCATCAGCTTTTTCCGGAGGTTTTTTTTTGCCTTTTTTCAAAGTTTTTGTCGTCTTTTAGTATCATCAGCTGAGAGAGGAAGGACACACGTTTCTAGTTACACAGAAATGTGAACCTTTCAATGTTTTTGTCGCTTATTTCTGGCGTTTTCTTTGCCTTTTATACTGAGGGTTTATTTCAACCAAACTCCACCAGACTCCATGTAAATAATCAGGACTTTTAGCGTGTATAGAGCCAGCATATTTCCACCAGACTCCATGTAAATAATCAGGACTTTTAGCATGTATAGAGCCAGCATATCTCCACCAGACCCCATGTCTGATCAGGACTTTTAGCGTGTATAGAGCCAGCATATCTCCACCAGACTCCATGTAAATAATCAGGACTTTTAGCGTGTATAGAGCCAGCATATCTCCACCAGACTCCATGTAAATAATCAGGACTTTTAGCGTGTATAGAGCCAGCATATTTCCACATGTAAATGGGTGAATTAAGGGTTTATTTCAACCAAACCAGAGTGGTGATTGTTGGAACAGTGGAAAGATGAACCAAGACGGCTTTTGGTAGTTTTATTTAGTTTCTGTCCTCTTTGAATGAAGTGTGTTTTACCATGATAAAAGTCCTGATTATTTACATGGAGTCTGGTGGAGTTTGGTGATGTTTAGTGACTCTAACTGCTGCTGAACATTAGTCCTGTAGAGACTGTTCCATCAGACACTCAGACACACAAACATGGAGACAGAGAGTCCAGGGTGAAAAATACAGTAGTTACCTTTTAAAAACCGCCTTTTAAAACACAGTATTTTACATTTAATCCAGGATGTAAAGGCTGAAACCTCAAACCAACAGCGTTAATCCAGCTGATCATCATGTGACTTCCAGCCACTGAACAGAGATCAGTTTAAGTAAATAAATGTTAGGTCACCTGCAGCGTAACCCGTGTGTGTGTGTGTGTGTGTGTGTGTGTGTGTGTGTGTGTGTGTGTGTGTGTGTGTGTGTGTGTGTGTGTGTGTGTGTGTGTCTGTGTGTGTGTGTGTGTGTGTGTGTGTGTGTGTGTGTGTGTGTATGTGTGTGTGTGTGTGTGTGTGTGTGTGTGTGTGTGTGTGTCTCTGTGTGTGTGTGTGTGTGCTGTGTGTGTGTGTGTGTGTGTGTGTGTCTCTGTGTGTGTGTGTGTGTGTGTGTGTGTGTGTGTGTCTCTGTGTGTGTGTGTCTGTGTGTGTGTGTGTGTGTGTGTGTGTGTGTGTGTGTCTGTGTGTGTGTGTGTGTGTGTGTGTGTGTGTGTGTGTGTGTGTGTGTGTGTGTGTGTGTGTGTGTGTGTGTGTGTGTGTGTGTGTGTGTCTCTGTGTGTGTGTGTGTGTGTGTGTGTGTGTGTGTGTGTGTGTGTGTGTGTGTGTGTGTGTGTGTGTGTGTGTGTGTGTGTGTGTGTGTGTGTGTGTCTCTGTGTGTGTGTCGTGTGTGTGTGTGTGTGTGTGTGTGTCTCTGTGTCTGTGTGTGTGTGTGTGTGTGTGTGTGTGTGTGTGTGTGTGTGTGTCTCTGTGTGTGTCTGTGTGTGTGTGTGTGTGTGTGTGTGTGTGTGTGTGTGTGTGTCTCTGTGTGTGTCTCTGTGTGTGTGTGTGTGTGTGTGTCTCTGTGTGTGTGTGTGTGTGTGTGTGTGTGTGTGTGTGTGTGTGTGTGTGTGTGTGTGTGTGTGTGTGTGTGTGCTCTGAAGTCTGTTGTTACTGAAGGATTTGATGAAGTTATTAGAGAGACACACAGGTGTAATCTGTGAATATAAAACACCAAACTAATGTTGCAAAAAGAGAGAAAACTGATCTGCAAATACACAAACAAGTTTCACAAATAAATAAACTGTCTGTAACTACGTTACATACATTTATAAATATATAAAAAGTCATGTCGAGCTTGTGAACATCTTACTAACGTTTACAACTTCCAAACGG
>NW_027595409.1:172500-195000 GCF_031162955.1 Sander vitreus | reverse complement strand
GGGTCAAACAAACACAGGACTTTCCCCCATGAGACCGGGGTTCATGTCCCATTTGAAAAGAAAAGGATTTTTTTAACTTTAGGGAACAAACGGAGCTACGTCACGGTCTGCGTCACCATGGTCACCTTCAGGAAGTGAAGTCACGTCTGATATGAACCCAAACCTCCATCTTTTGATCATCTTAACTCAGTAGTTCTGGTGTCTAAACCAAACCAAACTGGGACCGTTTCACGTTAACCACGTGTTTAAAACCACCAACGTTAGCTTCTCTGGTTTAGATATGAGGACGTATTTCCTGTCACCACTAGGGGGCGCTAGGGGGGTAAACCACCCATATCCTCAGAGGGTTTCCCTTTAGATATCAGATGTGCTCCCTCCATTTTTCTAGCCTAAAAAATCTAGACCACCCTAGTGGCAGCAGATGTAATCTGCAGCCAGGGTCGTCTAGCAACTCTCCGTTAGCTTGCGAGCTGGAAAAACCAAACTCTGGTCAGACCAATCACATTGTGTATAGAGTCGGTGGGCGGGGCTTATGGCTGCTGCTGCTGCTGGTGAACAGCGGTCTTTGGCCGTGACTCTGGAGGACTTGGAGTTCAGCTTTTCTTTGAGAAAAGAACAAAGAACGGCCCTGAAGTCATTCTTAAAAAAAGGAAGTCGACTGGATACGGCAAAGGTTTAAGCTATCAGCTAGCTCTGCTCTGATTGGTTGGAGAGCTATCCTATTGCGTGAAGAGAGAATTTGAAAGACAACCGTTTATCCCGCCCCTCAGATTGAGCCCAGCCAATGGGGAGTTCCCAGACCCAACATCTGGATGTGGGTCAGACCCAGACCCAACATCTGGATGTGGGTCAGACCCAGACCCAACATCTTGATGTGGGTCAGACCCAGACCCAACACCTGGATGTAGGTCAGACACAGACCCAACATCTTGATGTGGGTCAGACCCAGACCCAACATCTGGATGAGGGTCAGACCCAGACCCAACATCTTGATGTGGGTCAGACCGAGACCCAACATCTGGATGTGGGTCAGACCCAGACCCAACATCTTGAATTAGGTCAGACCCAGACCCAACATCTGGATGTGAGTCAGACCCAGACCCAACACCTGGATGTGGGTCAGACCGAGATCCAACATCTGGATGAGGGTCAGACCCAGACCCAACACCTGGATGTGGGTCAGACCAAGACCCAACACCTTGATGTGGGTCAGACCCAGATCCAACATCTGGATGAGGGTCAGACCCAGACCCAACACCTGGATGTGGGTCAGACCAAGACCCAACACCTGGATGTGGGTCAGACCCAGACCCAACATCAGACCCAACATCTGGATGAGGGTCAGACCCAGACCCAACACCTGGATGTAGGTCAGACCCAGACCCAACATCTTGATGTGGGTCAGACCCAGACCCAACATCTGGATGAGGGTCAGACCCAGACCCAACACCTGGATGTGGGTCAGACCCAGATCCAACATCTTGATGTGGGTCAGACCGAGATCCAACACCTGGATGTGGGTCAGACCGAGATCCAACATCTTGATGTGGGTCAGACCGAGATCCAACATCTGGATGAGGGTCAGACCTAGACCTAACATCTGGATGTGGGTCAGACCCAGACCCAACATCTGGATGAGGGTCAGACCTAGACCCAACATCTTGATGTGGGTCAGACCCAGACCCAACATCTGGATGAGGGTCAGACCCAGACCCAACATCTGGATGAGGGTCAGACCCAGATCTAACATCTTGATGTGGGTCAGACCCAGACCCAACATCTGGATGAGGGTCAGACCGAGATCCAACATCTGGATGAGGGTCAGACCTAGACCTAACATCTGGATGTGGGTCAGACCCAGACCCAACATCTGGATGTGAGTCAGACCCAGACCCAACACCTGGATGTGGGTCAGACCGAGATCTAACATCTTGATGTGGGTCAGACCCAGACCCAACATCTGGATGAGGGTCAGACCCAGACCCAACACCTGGATGTGGGTCAGACCCAGACCCAACATCTGGATGTGAGTCAGACCCAGACCCAACATCTGGATGTGAGTCAGACCCAGACCCAACACCTGGATGTGGGTCAGACCGAGATCTAACATCTTGATGTGGGTCAGACCCAGACCCAACACCTGGATGAGGTTTAGACCTAGACCCAACATCTGGATGTGGGTCAGACCCAGACCCAACATCTGGATGAGGGTCAGACCCAGATCTAACATCTTGATGTGGGTCAGACCCAGACCCAACACCTGGATGTGGGTCAGACCCAGACCCAACATCTTGATGTGGGTCAGACCCAGACCCAACATCTGGATGTGGGTCAGACCCAGACCCAACACCTGGATGTGGGTCAGACCCAGACCCAACATCTGGATGAGGGTCAGACCCAGATCTAACATCTTGATGTGGGTCAGACCCAGACCCAACATCTGGATGAGGGTCAGACTCAGACCCAACACCTGGATGTGGGTCAGACCCTAGACCCAACACCTGGATGTGGGTCAGACCCAGACCCAACATCTGGATGAGGGTCAGACCCAGACCCAACATCTGGATGAGGGTCAGACTCAGACCCAACACCTGGATGTGGGTCAGACCTAGACCCAACACCTGGATGTGGGTCAGACCCAGACCCAACATCTGGATGAGGGTCAGACTCAGACCCAACACCTGGATGTGGGTCAGACCTAGACCCAACATCTTGAGGTGGGTCAGACCCAGACCCAACACCTGGATGTGGGTCAGACCCAGACCCAACACCTGGATGTGGGTCAGACCCAGACCCAACATCTGGATGAGGGTCAGACCCAGACCCAACATCTGGATGAGGGTCAGACCCAGATCTAACATCTTGATGTGGGTCAGACCCAGACCCAACATCTGGATGAGGGTCAGACCGAGATCCAACATCTGGATGAGGGTCAGACCCTAGACCTAACATCTGGATGTGGGTCAGACCCAGACCCAACATCTGGATGTGAGTCAGACCCAGACCCAACACCTGGATGTGGGTCAGACCGAGATCTAACATCTTGATGTGGGTCAGACCCAGACCCAACATCTGGATGAGGGTCAGACCCAGACCCAACACCTGGATGTGGGTCAGACCCAGACCCAACATCTGGATGTGAGTCAGACCCAGACCCAACATCTGGATGTGAGTCAGACCCAGACCCAACACCTGGATGTGGGTCAGACCGAGATCTAACATCTTGATGTGGGTCAGACCCAGACCCAACACCTGGATGAGGTTTAGACCCTAGACCCAACATCTGGATGTGGGTCAGACCCAGACCCAACATCTGGATGAGGGTCAGACCCAGACCCAACATCTTGATGTGGGTCAGACCCAGACCCAACACCTGGATGAGGGTCAGACCCAGACCCAACATCTTGATGTGGGTCAGACCCAGACCCAACATCTGGATGAGGGTCAGACCCAGACCCAACACCTGGATGTGGGTCAGACCCAGACCCAACATCTGGATGAGGGTCAGACCTAGACCCAACATCTTGATGTGGGTCAGACCCAGACCCAACATCTGGATGAGGGTCAGACTCAGACCCAACACCTGGATGTGGGTCAGACCCAGACCCAACACCTGGATGTGGGTCAGACCCAGACCCAACATCTGGATGAGGGTCAGACCCAGACCCAACATCTGGATGAGGGTCAGACTCAGACCCAACACCTGGATGTGGGTCAGACCCTAGACCCAACACCTGGATGTGGGTCAGACCAAGACCCAACACCTGGATGTGGGTCAGACTCAGACCCAACACCTGGATGTGGGTCAGACCTAGACCCAACATCTTGAGGTGGGTCAGACCCAGACCCAACACCTGGATGTGGGTCAGACCCAGACCCAACACCTGGATGTGGGTCAGACCCAGACCCAACATCTGGATGAGGGTCAGACCCAGATCTAACATCTTGATGTGGGTCAGACCCAGACCCAACACCTGGATGTGGGTCAGACCCAGATCCAACATCTTGATGTGGGTCAAACCCAACATCTGGATGGGGGTCAGACCCAGACCCAACATCTGGATGTGGGTCAGACCCAGACCCAGACCCAACACCTGGATGTGGGTCAGACCCAGACCCAGACCCAACATCTGGATGAGGGTCAGACTCAGACCCAACACCTGGATGTGGGTCAGACCTAGACCCAACATCTTGAGGTGGGTCAGACCCAGACCCAACACCTGGATGAGGGTCAGACCCAGACCCAACATCTGGATGAGGGTCAGACCCAGACCCAACATCTGGATGAGGGTCAGACCCAGACCCAACACCTGGATGAGGGTCAGACCCAGACCCAACACCTGGATGTGGGTCAGACCCAGACCCAGACCCAACATCTGGATGAGGGTCAGACTCAGACCCAACACCTGGATGTGGGTCAGACCTAGACCCAACATCTTGAGGTGGGTCAGACCCAGACCCAACATCTGGATGAGGGTCAGACCCAGACCCAACATCTTGATGTGGGTCAGACCCAGACCCAACATCTGGATGAGGGTCAGACCCAGATCTAACATCTTGATGTGGGTCAGACCCAGACCCAACACCTGGATGTGGGTCAGACCCAGATCCAACATCTTGATGTGGGTCAAACCCAACATCTGGATGGGGGTCAGACCCAGACCCAACATCTGGATGTGGGTCAGACCCAGACCCAGACCCAACATCTGGATCTGGGTCAGACCCAGACCCAACACCTGGATGTGGGTCAGACCCAGACCCAACATCTTGATGTGAGTCAGACCCAGACCCAACATCTGGATGTGGGTCAGACCCAGACCCAACACCTGGATGAGGGTCAGACTCAGACCCAACACCTGGATGTGGGTCAGACCCAGACCCAACACCTGGATGTGGGTCAGACCCAGACCCAACACCTGGATGAGGGTCAGACCGAGACCCAACACCTGGATGTGGGTCAGACCGAGACCCAACACCTAGATGTGGGTCAGACCCAGACCCAACATCTGGATGTGGGTCAGACCCAGACCCAACACCTGGATGTGGGTCAGACCCAGACCCAGACCCAACACCTGGATCTGGGTCAGACCCAGACCCAACACCTGGATGTGGGTCAGACCCAGACCCAACATCTTGATGTGAGTCAGACCCAGACCCAACATCTGGATGTGGGTCTGGCTCGTCAGGCTACCATTTTTCTGTTTCTGAGCCAAACGTCTTCAGAGCAACGTTAACCAAGTCCAAATCTTCTTGAGTTTAACCTTTCTCTGGATAACTATGATCTGGATTTGGGAAGAAGTATGACTCCACCTTTAAAGGTTTTCTGAAACAACACGCCTGCACCAACGCACGTCTAGAACAAAAGCAGAACCCTGGAATAAGTTCGTTTATTTTGTTGAAGTCTGAGTGAAATGTTAACGAGTTTTTCCAGCTTGATGATGTGCATCACGCAGCTCTGATAATAACACTTTTAATCTCTCTGCTGCAGCTGCTGATAACAACCAAATGCCATGATTACTGCTTGCTGTGAGTGGCTTCCGTTAATTCCCTGACAGCCAATCAGCTCGGCTCCTTCTTGTCTGGTTGTCCATGTTTGATGGTCACTTTAATCTCCCATAATCCTCTCTGAGAGGCTTCAGAGTCCTTTATAAACTCCTCTTCTTATCTGACAGTTTTTAACACATGTTCCTCCGTAATTCCTCTATGTATTTGTTTCTGTGTGTGTGTGTGTGTGTGTGTGTGTGTGTGTGTGTGTGTGTGTGTGTGTGTGTGTGTGTGTGTGTGTGTGTGTGTGTGTGTGTGTGTGTGTGTGTGTGTGTGTGTGTGTGTGTGTGTGTGTGTGTGTGTGTGTGTGTGTGTGTGTGTGTGTGTGTGTCTGTGTGTGTGTGTGTGTGTGTGTGTGTGTGTGTGTGTGTGTGTGTGTGTGTGTGTGTGTGTGTGTGTGTGTGTGTGTGTGTGTGTGTGTGTGTGTGTGTGTGTGTGTGTGTGTGTGTGTGTGTGTGTGTGTGTGTGTGTGTGTGTGTGTGTGTGTGTGTGTGTGTGTGTGTGTCAGTCTGTGTGTGTGTGTGTATCAGTGTGTGTGTGTGTGTGTGTGTGTGTGTGTGTGTGTGTGTGTGTGTGTGTGTGTGTGTGTGTGTGTGTGTTAGTCTGTGTGTGTGTGTGTGTGTGTGTGTGTGGTTATGTAAGTCTGTTTGGTGATGTAGTTTTTGACACTTTTTTGATGTTTTTGCATTTTTGTGGGACTTTTTTTGTGCCTTTGTGTGGGTTATATGTGCGTATATAAACACCATTAATGTGGTTAAATAAGTGTGTATTGTGACGATACGTATAACTTCTAAGTTGCGTGTGTGTCTTTGTGTGTGTGTGTGTGTGTGTGTGTGTGTCTTTGTGTGTGTGTGTGTGTGTGTGTGTGTGTGTATGATTTCTGCTCCACATTGTTTTTTCCACACATGGATGAGTTAGAAACAGGACATTGTTTTCACAGAGGTGAAGGTCAGGGGCCTCGACGGACCAGACCTGGGCGGCAGGTTGAGTGAACCCGAGTGGACAATGTTCAAAGTTTCCATTGCTGAAGCTGCGGCGAGGAGCTGTGGTCTTAGGGTCTTAGGTGCCTCAAGGGGCGGTAACCCACGAACACCGTGGTGGACACCGGTGGTCAGGGAAGCCGCCGAAGACCCAGGACTAGGTGGAGGGATTATATCTCCAATCTGGCCTAATGTGGCTCGGGAAAGGGAAGTTTGGGGTCCCCTGCTGCAGCTGCTGCCCTTGCAACCCGACTCCGGATAAGCGGATGAAGATGGATGGATGGATGGATGTAGTTATTGTTATATTAATGTTAAGGAACAGAATCTATCAATTCTTTATTTGCTTCCTTTGATTCTCAGCTCTAAGACCATTGGTTACTACTGAAGACGTACGGCTCCAAAGACCACCCCACATGTGCCACAGCTACTAGCATACGTTATGGTTCCTTTTCATCTGGAGCAAAAAGGATTTCTAAACACAGCAAATGTGAACGTCTGCTTTCTGCCTTTCTACTGGCTCTTGTTCTTAGTTTTTACACACCAAGCTTTCTCTGAGTGCCAGTTGTAGTATGCTAAAAAAAACATTATGAAGAGTCATGACAAGTCCTGGGTTTCCTCAGGAGGGTAGCTGGCGTCTCCCGTAGAGATAGGGTGAGAAGCTCAGTTATCCGTGAGGAGCTCGGAGTAGAGCCGCTGCTCCTTCACGTCGAAAGGAGCCAGTTGAGGTGGTTCGGGCATCTGGTAAGGATGCCCCCTGGGCGCCTCCCTAGGGAGGTGTTCCAGGCACGTCCAGCTGGGAGGAGGCCTCGGGGGAGACCCAGGACTAGGTGGAGGGACGTCCAGCTGGGAGGAGGCCTCGGGGGAGACCCAGGACTAGGTGGAGGGATTATATCTCCAACCTGGCCTGGGAACGCCTCGGGATCCCCCAGTCGGAGCTGGTTAATGTGGCCCGGGAAAGGGAAGTTTTGGGTCCCCTGCTGGAGCTGCTACCCCCGCGACCCGATACCGGATAAGCGGATGAAGATGGATGGATGACAAGTCATAGTATAGTATGTCAAAAAAGTCATAAAAAGTCATAGCATAGTATGCTACGTGCCAGAAACACTTGAGCTCATTTTCACGGGTTTAGTTTCATTTAACATGTGTTTGTTTGTTTCTTTGCAGTGATGAACAGTCTGGTGTTTTGCCAGCAGCCCCTCAGGGTTCCTCTTCTTCCTCCCCAGCGCTGGTTTCTCTCCAGGTTATTCTGAGGGTGAGCTGTGGAAGTTAATGGGCCACAAACCTCTAATCAGGGCTTTTTCCCCGCCTAATTGTCGGCTTAGTTTTGGCCGTCTCCATCCTCCCTCACAGCGAGCAGTGGGAGTAATGAGGTGTTACGTGATATAATGTCCCCCTCAGGACACCGAGCCATTCAACGAAAGGTCCTGGGAGTTGAAGCTAATGGACAGAAACAAGCACCAAAAGACAGTCATGAGAGGAAGATACAGGGTTTAACCCAGGAGCAAGAAAGAAAAGAGGGAAAAGTTACAGAGATGAGGAAATTAAGACTCTGTACCAAGAGACGGATTAATAAAGCATAGAAAAACAAAAAGGTGAAAGAGGGACAGAGCTGACAAGGAAACACATGATTTGGAAAATATTCTGTTCATCTGTAACAAAGAAAACTTCACACACAAACTCTGCAGCTGCTTTATTTTCAATAATTCCCACAAACTGAAGAAACAGACTAGTTCGTACAGTTGGTAAAGGCAGGAGTGAAAACCTTAATGTTAAGCCTCAACATCTGTTATAGCTGCCGTCGGCACCCTCATGTGTATGTTTAAGTGAGTGTGATATGTGAGATGCAAAGCAGGCTGTGGCATCCCATGCTGAGGATTGGTTGGACAAAGGAAGTCCCGCCCAGTTCATGGAGGAGGAAGCTGATTGGTGCGGCATGCCACCACTGACCGGCCAATCGAGGAAGGCTGCCTCCAGCTTAAAAGGCCTGATTGATTACAGCTGCCAGACCAGATTTGTTTGTGAGAGTGAGGAAGTGGGCCAAGGGTTGAGTTTTAAAAACTGATAACATCTTTGCATTAACAGGTTTGTCTTGTATAGTCACGTTAGGTTCAGGGGTGATATTATCTCTCTATATAAATGCATATGTTATCTTTACGATACTGTTAACTCCTTGGACAATATTTCGCTTATTCCTGCACAAAACTGTTCAGATCTTCACTTTTTAACTGATATTAACTGATTGTGGATGTTTTGTAATCTTTTTGAATGTTTAGATTGTCAGTTTGTTTAAATGTTATTGCTGCTTCTTGACTGTTGGCAGTAGTATGTTTATTTTTAACTTGCACCAAGCAAAACTTCTTGTATGTTAAAATCTACTGGGCAAAAAAACTATTTCTGACTCTGATTCTGAAAAAAAAAGTTATAGTATAGTATGTCGAAAAAAGTCATAGTATAGTATGTCAAAACTCATAGTTTAATATGTTGAAAAAGTCATAGTATAGTATCTAAAAGTCTTAAAAAGTCATAGTACAGTATGTCGAAAAAAGTGATAGTCATAGTATATAAAAAAGTCATAGTATAGTATGTTGAAAAAGTCATAAAAAGTGATAAAAAGTCATAATATATAAAAAAGTCATAGTATAATATGTTGAAAAAGTCATAGTATATGTCAAAAAAGAGATAAAAAGTCATAGTATAATATGTCGAAAAAGTTTAAAAAAGTGATAAAAAGTCATAGTATAATATGTTGAAAAAGTCATAAAAAGACATAGTATAGTATATCGAAAAAGTGATTAAAAAGTCATAGTAAAGTATGTTGAAAAGGTCTTAAAAAGTCATAATACAGTGTGTCAAAAAAAGTGATAAAGAGTCATAGTATATATTGAAAAAGTCATAAAAAGTCATAGTAAAGTATGTCGAAAAAGTCTTAAAAAGTCATAGTAAAGTATGTCTAAAAAGCGATAAAAAGTCATAGCATAGTATGTTGAAAAAGTCTTAAAAAGTCATAGTATAATATGTCGAAAAAGTCATGATATAGTATGTTGAAAAAATCACAAAAAGTGATAAAAAGTCATAGTATAGTATGTTGAAAAAGTCTTAAAAAGTCATAGAATAATATGTCTAAAAAGTCATAGTATATGTTGAAAAAGTCATACTATAGTATGTCGAAAAAGTCATAATATAGTAAGTTTAAAAAGTCATAGTATAGTATGTTGAAAAAAGTCATAGTATAGTATGTTGAAAAAAAAAGTCATACTATAGTATGTTGAAAAAGTCATAATATAGTATGTTGAAAAAGTCATAGTATGTTAAAAAGTCATAGTAAAGTATGTTGCAAAAAGTCATGAAAAGTCATAGTAAAGTATGTCGAAAAAGTCTTAAATAGTGATAAAAAGTCGTAGTATAGTATGTCGAAAAAAGTGATAAAAAGTCATAGTATAGTATGTTGAAAAAGTCTTAAAAAGTCAGAATAGTATGTTGAAAAAGTCTTAAAAAGTCATAGTATAGTATGTTAAAAAAGTCATAGTATAATATGTTGAAAAAGTCATAGTAAAGTATGTTGAAAAAGTCATAGAAAGTGATAAAGTCATAGTGTAGTATGTTGAAAAAGTCATAATAAAGTATGTTGAAAAAGTCATAAAAAGTGATAAAAAGTCATAGTATAGTATGTTGAAAAGGTCATAAAAAGTCATAATACAGTGTGTCAAAAAAAGTGATAAAGAGTGATAAAAAGTCATAGTATATATTGAAAAAGTCTTAAAAAGTCATAGTATAATATGTCGAAAAAGTCATAAAAAGTCATAGTAAAGTATGTTGAAAAAGTCTTAAAAAGTCATAGTATAGTATGTTGAAAAAGTCATGAAAAGTCATAGTAAAGTATGTTGAAAAAGTCTTAAATAGTGATAAAAAGTCGTAGTATAGTATGTCGAAAAAAGTGATAAAAAGTCATGATATAGTATGTTGAAAAAGTCATAGTATAGTATGTTGAAAAAATCATAAAAAGTGTTAAAAATGTCATAGTATAGTATGTTGAAAAAGTGATAAAAAGTCATAGTATAGTATGTCGAAAAAAGTCATAAAAAGTCATAGTATATGTTGAAAAAGTCTTACAAAGTCATAAAAAGTCATACTATAGTATGTCGAAAAAGTCATAATATAGTAAGTTTAAAAAGTCATAGTATAGTATTTCGGAAAAGTCATAGTATAGTATGTTGAAAAAAGTCATAAAAAGTATGTTGTTGAAAAAGTCATAGTATAGTATGTTGAAAAAGTCATAAAAAGTCATCGTATAGTATGTTGAAAAAAGTCATAGTATAGTATGTTGAAAAAGTCATAGTATAGTATGTTGAAAAAAGTCATAGTATAGTATGTTGAAAAAGTCATACTATAGTATGTCGAAAAAGTCATACTATAGTATGTCGAAAAAGTCATAAAGTCATATTATAGTATGTAAAAAAGTCATAAAAAGTCACAGTATAGTATGCTGAAAAAGTCATAGTATAGTATGTTGAAAAGTCATAAAAAGTCACAGTATAGTATGTTGAAAAAGTCATAAAAAGTCATAGTATGTTGAAAAAGTGATAAAAAGTCATGGTATAATATGTCGAAAAAGTCATAGTATAGTATGTTGAAAAAATCATAAAAAGTGATAAAAAGTCATAGTATATGTCGAAAAAGTCATAGTATGTTGAAAAAGTGATAAAAAGTCATAGTATAGTATGTCAAAAAAGTCATAATATAGTAAGTTTAAAAAGTCATAGTATAGTATGTCGGAAAAGTCATTAAAAGTCATAGTATAGTATGTGTAAAAAGTCTTTAAAAAGTCATAGTATGGGTTTGTCGAAAAAAGTCATAAAGTCATAGTATAGTATGTTGAAAAAAGTCATAAAAATTCATAGTATAGTATGTCGAAAAAAGTTTTGAAAAAAGTCATACTATAGTATGTTGAAAAAAGTCATAGTATAGTATGTTGAAAAAAGTCATAATATAGTATGTTGAAAAAAAGTCATCGTATAGTATGTTTAAAAAGTCATAGTATAGTATGTTGAAAAAAGTCATTTAAAGTCATAGTATAGTATGTTGAAAAAGTCATAAAAAGTCATATTATAGTATGTTGAAAAAAGTCATAGTATAGTATGTTGAAAAAAGTCATAGTATAGTATGTTGAAAAAAGTCATCGTATAGTATTTCGAAAAAGTCATAGTATAGTATGTTGAAAGAAGTCATAAAAAGTCATCGTATAGTATGTTTAAAAGTCATAGTATAGTATGTTGAAAAAGTCATAAAAAATCATAGTATAGTATGTTGAAAAAAGTCATAAAAAGTCATAGTATAGTATGTTGAAAAAGTGATAGTATAGTATGTCGGAAAAAAGTGATAAAGTCATAAAAAGTCATAGTATAATATGTTGAAAAAGTGATAAAGACATAGTATAGTATGTCGAAAAAAGTCATAGTATATGATGCAAAAAGTCTTACAAAGTCATAAAAAGTCGTACTATAGTATGTCGAAAATGTCATAATATAGTATGTTGAAAAAGTCAAAAAGTCATAGTATAGTATGTAATAAAGTCATAGTGTAGTATGTTGAAAAGTCATAAAAAGTGATAGAATGTTGAAAAAAGTCATAAAAAGTCATAAAATGTTATAGTATGTTGAAAAAGTCTTAAAAAGTCATAGTATAGTATGTTGAAAAAGTCATAAAAAGTCATAGTATAGTATGTTGAAAAAGTCATAGTATAATATGTTGAAAAAGTCATAAAAAGTCATAGTATAGTATGTAAAAAAGTCAAGTCATGAAAAATCATAGTGTAATATGTTGAAAAAGTCATAAAAAGTCAGTAAAGTATGTTGAAAAAAGTCTTAAAAAAGTCATAGTAAAGTATGTTGAAAAAGTCATAGAAAGTGATAAAGTCATAGTATAGTATGTCGAAAAAAGTGATAAAAAGTCATAGTATAGTATGTCGAAAAAGTGATAAAAAGTCATAGTATAGTATGTCGAAAAAAGTCATAAAAAGTCATAGTATAGTATTTAAAAAAGTCATAGTATAGTATGTCGACAGTCTTAAAAAGTGATAAAAAGTCATAGTATAGTATGTAAAAAAAGTCATAGTATAGTATGTTGAAAAAGTCATAGTATAGTATGTTGAAAAAAGTCATAGTATAGTATTTCGGAAAAGTCATTAAAAGTCATAGTATAGTATGTGGAAAAAGTCTTAAAAAGTGATAAAAAGTCATAGTATGTTGAAAAAGTCATAGTATAGTATGTTGAAAAAGTCATAAAAAGTCAACGTATCTCAGAGTATGTTGAAAAAGTCATAGTATAGTATGTTGAAAAAGTCATAAAAAGTCATAGTATAGTATGTCGAAAAAGTCATAATATAGTATGTTGAAAAAAGTCATACTATAGTATGTCGAAAAAAGTCATAATATAGTATGTTTAAAAAGTCATAAAGTCATATTATAGTATGTAAAAAAGTCATAAAAAGTCACAGTATAGTATGCTGAAAAATTCTTAAAAAGTCATAGTATATGTTGAAAAAGTGATAAAAAGTCATATTATAGTATGTCGAAAAACGTCATGAAAAGTCATTGTGAAGTATGTCGAAAAAGTCATGAATAGTGATAAAAAGTCGTAGTATAGTATGTCGAAAAAAGTCTTAAAAAGTCATAGTATGTTGAAAAAGTCATAAAAAGAAATGGTATAATATGTCGAAAAAGTCATAGTATAGTATGTTGAAAAAATCATAAAAAGTGATCAAAAAGTCATAGTATATGTCGAAAAAGTCTTACAAAGTCATTAAAAAGTCATACTATAGTATGTCAAAAAATTCATAATATAGTAAGTTTAAAAAGTCATAGTATAGTATGTCGGAAAAGTCATTAAAAGTCATAGTATAGTATGTGTAAAAAGTCTTTAAAAAGTCGTAGTATAGGTTTGTCGAAAAAAGTCATAGTATAGTATGTTGAAAGTCTTAAAAAGTCATAGTATAATATGTTGAAAAAAGTCATAGTATAAAATGTTGAAAGTCATAAAAAGTCATACTATAGTATGTCAAAAAAAGTCATAATATAGTAAGTTTAAAAATTCATAGTATAGTATGTCGAAAAAAGTCATTAAAAAGTCATAGTATAGTATGTTGAAAGTCTTAAAGTCATAGTATAATATGTTGAAATGTCAAAAAGTCATAGTATAATATGTTGAAAGTCATAAAAAGTCATAGTATAGTATGTTGAAAAAGTCATAAAAAGTCATAGTATAGTATGTTGAAAAAGTCATAAAAAGTCATAGTATGTTGAAAAAAGTCATTTAAAGTCATAGTATAGTATGTTGAAAAGTGATAAAAAGTCATAGTATAATGTCGAAAAAGTCATAATATAGTGTGTTGAAAAAGTCATAGTGTAGTATGTTGAAAAAGTCATAAAATGTCATTAAAAAGTCATAGTATATGTCGAAAAAGTCATAATATAGTGTCTTGAAAAAGTCATAGTATAGTATGTTGAAAAAGTCATAAAAAGTCATATTATAGTATGTTGAAAAAAGTCATAAAAAGTCATCGTATAGTATGTTTAAAAAGTCATAGTATAGTATGTTGAAAAAGTCATAATATAGTATGTTGAAAAAGTCATAAAAAGTCATAGTATAGTATGTTGAAAAAGTATAAAAAGTCATAGTATAGTATGTTTAAAAAGTCATAGTATAATATGTTGAAAGTCTTAAAAAGTCATAAAGTCATAGTATAATGTTGAAAGTCTTAAAAAGTCATAGTATAGTATGTCGAAAAAGTCATAAAAAGTCATAGTATAGTATGTCTAAAAAGTCATAGTATAATATGTTGAAAGTCTTAAAAAGTCATACTATAGTATGTTGAAAAAGTCATAGTATAATATGTTGAAAAAGTCTTAAAGTTTTTCAGTTTGTTTTTTTAATTCATGCTCAGTTTAACAACTTAATAAGTCAGAATTCATCAGTTTAAAACATAGAAAGTCTGTCCCTATACAAAATAAAAAATATACACTAAATATACATAATTACACATGTGCACCCATACATTTATGCTCACGTACAAAAAGCCATCCACTTAAACCAGTCACATGATCTACGTAAGTGCCTAAAAACAATAACACAAGGTAAACAACACCATCTGACTGCTGTCTTCAGTCTGTTTGTTCTGAGACGCTTTGAGTTTGGTGTTTGTAGCTCTGGTCATGGAGACGATGGTGTTCAGATGTCTCTTTAACCCATTCTAATGTATTGTAGTGGGTCTACTGTACTGTATATAAATATTGGCCAGAATCTGGGGGAGGGCATATCATAGTGGGGGGTCTGCATGTCCTCCCCCAGGGAAGTCTTGAGCATCAAAGACTTCATTTCCTGAATTCGTATACACTTTTATGCACCAATTTACAGTGGAAATACCTTTATTTAGCCTATGTGAAGAAGAAAAACACAGACGACAATGCTAAATATATCAAAAATATAATGGAAAGTATGTCGTTGCGTCATTGGGCATTTTTAAGTGGGTATATGGAAATCCTGGAGCTTTCTCAGTGGATATACTGCGTATACCTGCGTATCACGTAGACTACACCACTGCTTTAAGCAGCTGAACTGCTTCCTCCGGGTCTGAAGGGATGGGAGAGGCAATGGTGGGGTGCAACCTCTGGTGATGACCCTCGGGGCCCTTTTCTGGACCCTCTCTAGAAGGCCACCAGAAGGACACTGCCATCCCAGAATGGCTTGACCTGAGCAGTGTAGATGCTAACAAGGTCCTCGCAAGGGCAACACATTCTCACTCATCTAGTAAAATATGGACATTTGGTCAGGTGCCTTTGTCGTTCTTATTTAAGCTAAAAGTCTCCTTTAGCGCTATAAGTAAACGTGCTTGGTCGGGACTATTGACGTCCCTTTAGAGCTATAAGTAAACGTGCTTGGTCGGGACTATTGCCGTCCCTTTAGAGCTATAAGTAAACCTGCTTGGTCGGGACTATTGCCGTCCCTTTAGTGCTATAAGTAAACGTGCTTGGTCGGGACTATTGACGTCTCTTTAGCGCTATAAGTAAACGTGCTTGGTCGGGACTATTGCCGTCCCTTTAGCGCTATAAGTAAACGTGCTTGGTCGGGACTATTGACGTCCCTTTAGAGCTATAAGTAAACGTGCTTGGTCGGGACTATTGCCGTCCCTTTAGCGCTATAAGTAAACGTGCTTGGTCGGGACTATTGACGTCCCTTTAGGGCTATAAGTAAACGTGCTTGGTCGGGACTATTGACGTCCCTTTAGGGCTATAAGTAAACGTGCTTGGTCGGGACTATTGTCGTCCCTTTAGGGCTATAAGTAAACGTGCTTGGTCGGGACTGTTGACGTCTCTTTAGAGCTATAAGTAAACGAGCTTGGTCGGGACTGTTGACGTCCGTTTTGACGCAGTTATGTTAAGGAAAGGGTCGTGGGTGGGCGTACGGTTCTGTGACACGCGGGAGGAAAGTAAAAAGCGACTATAGCAAGCGTGACAAGCAGGATGTGAACCCCACTCTCCTGGTGAAAGTCCTGTGTTTGACCCATCCACCCCCCCCAACCAACCTCCTTACATACTCCTCTCTAAATCCTCTCTAACTGCTGCTCTCCCCGGTGCGTTACACAAACACGCTGAAAGACGCCTTTTTCATCACATCAGACGCTGACAGCCACTGTCCAAACGTCCTGATTTTACGAGGGTTGAAAAGGGAGGCCAAGTTTTCAACCTTTGAAGTCATAGTATAGTATGTCGAAAACCAGTTAAAAAGTAATAAAGTCTCAGTATAAAACAGGTTTTCTAAAGTTTGATGATGAATATGATTCAGGGCCACACATAAAACAAAATAAAAAATGTAAAAGAAATACAAAAGTCAAGGTAATGTTCAGAGTTTTTATTAAATACAGTAACTGATCTGAATGAAATCAACAAACTCAAACTGATAAATGAATTAAAAATAACATTATTTAGACAAACAAAGTGTATCATTCATATCATACAAATGTGAACGTATTATTCCTGATATTGGTTCAGTTTCAGAGTATAAAAAGTTCTGCTGCTTCGTCACAAGTTCAAGTCCAGAAAAAACACAGGAGAGATATGCAGACAACCAATTTTTGAGACTCTCTGTCTCCATGTTTTTAGTGTCTGAGTGTCTGATGGAACAACAATCTGTGAAACTGGTCCAGTATTAAACCAGAACCAAGCTGTAATGTTACCCTACAGGACTAATGTTCAGCAGCAGTTAGTAACAAGCTGTAATGTTACCCTACAGGACTAATGTTCAGCAGCAGTTAGTAACAAGCTGTAATGTTACCCTAATAATGTAATGTAACAGAACTTTTAGTGACTAACTGCTGCTGAACATTAGTCCTGTAGGGTAACATTACAGCTTGGTTCTGGTTTAATACTGGACCAGTTTCAGAGATTGTTGTTGCCACTTTGAAGACTGAGGTCTTACTCAGGGTTATCCCTGCCATTACAAGGGTTTAGATGCAGCAGCCGAGCCATTTTGGGCAGCAACTAAAGCCAAATGTATTAAAAATCAAAAGCCTCTTCTCAGATCTACTGATGGTAATCGGGTTAAAGAAGTCAGTCTTCAGGCTCTCTGATGTGATGTCATTTATTTATTATCTGCTCTACCTTTTCCCAACGTTTTAGACACAGACATATATGGTTATAATAATGGTACAAAAATTACGTGAGATTGCATACTTTTTAATTTTAAAACAAGTTGAGGGAAGACCCCTGAACCCTGCGCCAAATACGTGCACCTAGGGCCTCCTGGACACTGGCTGCGTGGCGTGAGCATGGTGTGAGCGTGGCGTGTCAGCTGCGTGGCGTGTCAGCTGCGTGTCAGCTGCGTGGCGTTTTCTATGTCTTTAACACCAGAAAGGTGTCTGATGTGGAGCTGCTGCTGCTAGCCTCGTCTGTACACATGGATGTTTCCCATAAACATAAATATATACTGATCTGATTACAGCAAAGACGTCGGCAGTATTGACGGAAAAATAGGCTCCAGAATATTTCCTTCTGTATTGACAGGTGACATATTAGAAAAATGATAATTAGAGATGCACCGATTACTATTTTCTAGGCTGATTCTGATTTTTCATTGAGTTTGACCTGCTGATACTGATTTCATATTTTCTAACCACTTTACAGCACACACAAATATTTATTTTCTAACTTTTCTTTAATAGAACATTTTACATTTTGCATAGAACATGTTTTGAACAGATACTATATAAATGACTCCTGGTTTGGGAAATTCACACACATCTAAAAGTGCAATGTTAATTAATTAATAATAAAAACAGCTGACGTGTTGCAGGTTAATGTGCGTGTGTTATGTGTGTTCCGTGTGCACGTGTGATGCCGATGTGGCGCGATGTCGATCATGCGGCGCCCGAGTGCATTTGTTCAAAAGCAGTGATTGTTATAGTGCATGTCGGAGAACGGATCGGCCACGTGCTTCACACCGCGAGCAGGCCACTTGGCGGAAAAAGGACAGAAAGGAGAAAGAGACTCTCGCTGTTCCTGGACGATAACTAGCCCGGGGAGATGGCGTGCGTGCGTGCGTCCTTGAGAACTGTAAGTCGTATAACTTATGATGTCAGTTCATTGTTAGCTGCTGATTTTCGTTGTTGCTAGCTAGGCTGCACGTGGCTGTTTATTCCATATAATGGCGATTGTTGAACGCCCTTGTTGCTCACGTTTGCATTTTATGTGCATTATATTTACATGCTGCAGTAGTTCCACTGCATTAAGATAATGTCATTAATAATGGGTTTATTGTTATTATTTGCTAGCCTATATATAATTCCTATGCATTGTGTATGGCGGCCTTTACTATGTTATTTATTTACAGCATTTGACCGGCATAAACTCGGCATATGTCAGACTGACCGGCCGGTCGCTGGTCATGGCCGATGACGTGAAAATCGGCCAGTTCACCAGGTCACCAGCCGGTCCATCGGTGCACGCTAGTAATTATTTATTATTATTTTTTTAAAATGATATTTACATCTGCATTTATGTCAACACCTCGAGATTTTCAAACATCAACATGTCATTTATTAATATGTATTTGTGTCTAAATCACATATGAACATCTTTTATATTCTATGTTGTCTGGAAACGCTTCCAACACGCTGGCGTGTGGCGTGAAAAATAGGCGTCGGTTCTATTTCTAGCATGCACGCGCTTTCTGAGACGTGTGTGTCACGCAGGCAGTGTGCACGCTCTAACCTGTTACCATGGGAGCCCAAATAAAAACGGACACGCCACGCAGCTGACACGCTCACGCCACGCAGGCGGTGTGCAGTCGGCCTTAGTCTTTCACAAACAGAGAGGAAACACTGTTACTTATTATTAAGACGATGGAGGCCTGTCACTAAGGATCCTCAACAAAGTGTTTGTTTCAAAATGTCTCAGACTCTTCTCCAGCCTCTCGGGCATGAACATGGCGTTGAGCCTGAACGTGGCGTTGAGCCTGAACGTGGCGTTGAGCCTGAACGTGGCGTTGAGCCTGAACGTGGCGAAGCCACCGAACGGAGGAAGAGGAATGAAGGGCGGGGCGAGGAACTGAAGAGGAAGAGCACGAGGTTTAAAAAAAAAAAAATCCCTCCACTGGTTCCATTATTGCAGAAGAGGAGGCGTTCACTTGAAGTAGAAAAAGTTGAGTTTCTGGAGTTCTTAGAGTCCAGTCGCTTGTGTTGTGTTCAGGTGTTTCTGTTCCTCAGAGTTCTGTTGTGTTCAGGTGTTTCTGTTCCTCAGAGATCTCCTTCTGTCTGCCTGTCAAAACGTCTGCTTCTGTCCATCCTCCATCTCTCCTTCTTATTCTTCCCTCTGCTCTCTCATTCTCTCCATCTTTGATCTCATCCTTCTTCCTCTTCTCTCGTTTTCTATCTCACCTTTTCCTCCGTTAATCTCTCATCTTCCTTCTCTCTTTTTCCTCCTCTTTTCCTCCCAGCCTCTTCCATCTTTTTCTCTCCCCTAACTTCTTTATTTCGTCTCCTCCTTTCCTTTCCTGACAGAGAGAAACAGACAGACAGGCAGACAGACACACAGACAGACAGACAGACAGGCAGGCAGGCAGACAGGAGCGTCCCATCCCGTCCAATCAGCAGTCTCCGTTCTGATCACATGCCGCTGGAGGAGAGTCCCAGGCCAGCAGATTTGCTCATGCACGGTAAACCTTGAGCTCCGGCTTTGGGGAAGTCGTGCGCCACCACGCGTCCGTTCTCTCCTCCTCCCCCAGACGCTCCTCCCCCTCCCCCTCCACCCCCGCCTCCTCCGTAACCGCCCGCCGAGCCGTCGCCCGCCATCCCGCCGAGGCTGCTGCTCATGGCGGCATCGATGAGTTCCTGTAAGACAGAAGAGGGGGAAAAAAGTCTCTGTAAGCCCAGGCCATGGCCTAGTTTGGGGCACCCTGTAATAACAAGACACACTACAGGGTACAGGGTATTCAATGCACTTGACTTCCAGCAGCCTCTGGGCTTTTTTAGAGAACATCATGTGACCGTGCTGCTCTTCATCGCTGGCGTCTGTGTGTGATGAAACTGCTGACGCCTCATTACCGACCGCTGGTTTTAGACGGAGACTTTGATGGGAACAAACAAGTCATTAGAGCCGTTTCCTCCCTGCTGGACTCTGTTCTCTCCTCCCTGACATGTGGAGGGTTTCATCAGTGTGAGCCAAGGGGGTAAGGGAGCGTCCACAAAGCGTACCTCCTATGGGGAGATTTTGTTGCTAATAAGCCATCACCTCCCGTTAGCATCCCGTTAGCATCCCGTTAGCATCCCATTGACTCCCATTCATTCTGACGTCACTTTGACAGAGAATACCTTTACATCTGAAGCGTTTAAAGACTCTATTTGTCCGTTGTTTATTTCTAAAGAAACACGACAATGTATAAAAGGCTCCATTACCTTGTAGCTCACGTTATGGCTCCGTAGCAGACGTTTTTATAACAATAGGCTAACGATTGGGTCATAACCACGAGACTTCCTGTCTCATAGTAGAGGAGTTACCGTATAGTACAGGAGAAGCTCTCAGGCAACGTGATCGTGTATGTATGTATGTATGTATGTATGTATGTGTGTGTGTGTGTATATATATATATATATTAATGCTGTCAGTTAATGGCGTTAACGCAAACCCATTTTAATGGCGTCAAGGTTTTTTATCGTGAGATTAACGTTCCTTTTGGCCGAGCAATCTGTGTAGTTTCTTTCACATGCTGTTGCAACAACTAGTAACGTTAGAAAAACTACAACACCACACCGGATCTAGCTAGACCGGAAACACAACAACAGGCACAAACAGGCCAAAGAGTAGCTAGTAGGCTAACGTTGTGCTTTGAGTGGATGGCGAGCGCGAGACGCCGAAATGGATGCCGATAAGATTCTGAATGGAAAGTTTACTTTTAAAAAGATGCCAAATGGTTCCATTGACAAGACCAACATGATCTGTGTGTTTGGTCGTTGTGAACTGAGCTATCATCGCAGCACGCGTCCAGTCTGAAATACCACTTGATGGCCAAGCACACAGCTGACGGCCAAGCACGCAGCTGACGGCCAAGCACACAGCTGACGGCCAAGCACACAGCTGACGCCAAGCACACAGCTGACGGCCAAGCACGCAGCTGACGGCCACAGCACGCTGACGCGCAGCTAAACACACAGCTGACGGCCAAGCACACAGCTGACGGCCAAGCACACAGCTGACGGCCAAGCACACAGCTGACGGCCAAGCAGACAGCTGATGCCAATTCTCCGCCCCCTCGTCAAAGCCAGGCGAGAATGGATGACTTCAGACAGAAGCACATGGATACCACAACTAAGAACAAACTGACTGCAGCCATAGCTCAATGGGTGGCTACTGTTAACGTTGTGGAGGACGAGGGTCTAGCTGATATCATTCACATTACATCCAACGACTGGACCTACGAATTGCCTTCCAGAGCCACCATTACAAGCCACGTACAGAAACTGAACGAAATGGAGAAGGCTAAGGTACAGCAGGCGCTGGAGAAGACAAAAGCAGTCGCGCTCACTGGTGATTACTGGACGTCCCTCAGTAATCACAACTACCTCAGGGTCACAGCCCATTACTTTGATCCACAGTGGAAACTTCAGTGGCATGCTTTGACTGTTATGAAGACAGAAGAGAGGCACTTCGCTGATGCTGTTGCAGAGCACTTTATGCAAGTAGCTAGAGAGTAGTAGATATCGAACACAAAGTTGTCTCACTGACCGCGGCTAGTGCATGCAACATGATTGCAGCGGCCAGGCAGCTCCCCTTTGAGCACATGCCACGGTGCACCGAGCCGTCACGGTTTCTCTAACCAACAGCCCGTTTGACAGCGCGTTGGCAAAATGCAGAAAAGTTGTGGGACATTTTAAGCACAGCCCAGCAAACCAAGAGGAGCTCGAGCATCAACAAGTCGCACATCATCAGAAGAAAGAGTCACTTTCACAGGAAGTGTCAACCAGATGGAATAGTACCCTGGAAATGATCATGCGTGTTCAGCTGAATGCAGAACCTCTGAGAGATGCACTGGCCCTGCACACAACCAACGCCAACAGCTACTGAGCTGGAGAAACTGAAGACGCTTGAGGCTGTGCTGGAGCACTGCAGGTAATTTATTGTGTATCCGTGTCGTGTGTATATCTGTTTGTTTAATAATCAAAGTAGGTCTGTGTCAGAACAGTAACGTTAATGATTGGGTGTCTGTTTATGTGCACGCGGGTAGGCTATGCATGTGTGAAAGATTGGAGTGGACCAGTGGGTGTATTACACGCTTAGGCATGATACTGGGTTGGTGAGTGAGTGAGTGAGTCAGTGAGTGAGAGAACTCTGTGTGAATTACAGTAGGCCTAACTAGTTCCCCACTACAGTGTTTCTCTATATTATTGCAGGCATGTGTCTGAACGTCTGGGAGGAGAGACGTTTGTGTCTTG
>NW_027595409.1:152500-162500 GCF_031162955.1 Sander vitreus | reverse complement strand
CTCTCTGTCTAAATGTCTTTATGTAAAGGAAATAATTCTCCTTTTATTGTTTAAAGCTGTCTCCATATTCAAAACATAATCAGGTGATTTGGGATGATTGTTTTAGGATTCACGTTCATCTCAACGACCAATCAGTGAGAAGGAGATCCAGACGCTCCAACGTTTAATCCACATAAATCTTCCTGTTGTGTTCTTTACCCCCCCCCACAGATTAGCGCAGTTAGCGTTAGCTTAGCATAAAGACTGGAGACTTTATAACAACCATCACTTATAAATGTTAGTGTATCTGTATTTTTTATTAGTAATGCTAGTAAGAATGTTATTTTATCACAAGTTTAGTGCAATATAAAATAGTTTATACATTTAGAAATATATTTAAAGACGGTTTACAAACTTCCAATTAGCATGAAAAGACGGATGATATCTGCAAACAACTTTTTGTTTTCAGAGTGTACTTGCTGATGTTTGGTTGTTTATTTTGGGGGGGTGAGTGGTCTAGGTAAAGGTACGTGTCCACAGCATGTTCAACATTTCATTTCTTCAACGGTTTTGACACTTATTTAGTTTTTTGTGGCTTTTTTTCGACCGTTTGGGTTGTTTCAGTCTGAACGGCCGCAAACGGAGACCTTTGGCAACACCGACACTGACGCCAACATTTCTCCTCCTGATTGGGTCTTATCGGTCCCGACGTCTCGTTCTCTGAGACTTAGGCAACCTGTGTTTTCACAACCTTCTTCCCGGGAAAGCACCCTGGAACGGCAGTCAAACCCCTAACGTACTCCCCGTGAACTGGTACCAGATCGTTGTCCCAGTTACAGTTTTTGACGTCACACACACATCAACAACAATGGCGCCCCCTGTTGATGCTGTACAGACGCCGGTGATTAACGGTGAGAAATAGACATAAATAGACATAAATAGGCAACGTAAAGTAATTCCACACATTGTAATCAAAACAATACACATACGAGGTGTACTACTACAAGTTATGTTTATTAAATAAAGCCCAAAATATGTCACTGACTAGAAATCACTAGTATCAGCTAGCGTTAGCTAACATGAACGGAGTCTCCACGCTGCCTCCTGTTTATGTCCAGTACACCAGGATGATGAGGAGATATTTTGGTTTGGGCCTGTTAGTTTGAACAGAGATCAGTTCTTCTACTGGAGATAGAAACACCGGAGCACCGAGATCACTTTGGGATCCAAAGACTTAAAAACCAAAACGGAGCGCTGGAGACGGAGACTTAGAGGGGACACAAAGGTTTTTTAGGTTTCTGACGTTCTCCCTCATTTAGAAAAGAGGTGGATAGTAACACTTTATAATTCATGTCGACGTTTTTAGTGCTGTTTTTTCCGATGTTTGTGTCGTTTTTTTCAACGTTACGTTGAAGTTTTTTGTCGCTTGTTGGAAATGTTTTTGCCACTTTTCCGACATGTCGTTTTTGACGCTTTTTTTTACGTTTTAAACGAAGATTAGTTCTTCTACGGGAGCTGAAAACACTTGTGTCCACGGAGATCACTTTTGGCTCAAAACTCTCTTAAAACCCAAAACGTAGCGGTGATGTAGCCTCAGAGTGTGCGTGGAAATGCTGCTGCCTGTGGACACGTACTTTAAGGTGCGTGTGTGTGTGTGTGTGTGTGTGTGTGTGTGTAGGGGTGGGGGTGGGGGGTGAAGGGGGGACCGGGCCGAGCAACCCCCCAGGAACTGAACTGACCTTTCTGCCGGAGTCCTTGTGTCCACACTCCCCTTTGTCATACCACCACTTGTTTTTCAACTTGTCTAAGATGGCTTGTTCATTGAGCTTCAGTACTGCTAGGTTTACTGGGATTCTTCAAAAAGAACCATGGGAGGAAGGCAGGGGGGTGGGGGGGGGGAAATAACATAAATAACATTATGCACCTACATGTTATGTTATGTTATTGTTCAGCTGCACAGAAACAGCAACGCTCTCTCAACGCTTTGAGCAAAAAATCTGGCTGGTTCGCCACAAAGAACACCCTGTAACAACGCATTATGTCATAAAATGTCAAAATGTTTAAAAATTCACCGCATTATGTAACAATATGCAGCATTTTGTAATAATTATATGAAATAAATACAAAATGCAGGGTTGCACTTTCACTTTCATTGGTCAATACACATCACTAAATGTATTAAATACTGCATTCTGGGTTTTTATTACAAAATGCGGCAGAAATGAAATATACATTCATTAGGCCTATATTTTGACATTTTTATAACATAATGCGTTATTATTACATAATGCGTTGTTACACATCTCAACAACAACAGAAAGAAAAGAACAAAACAGGCACAATCACACATAACTGTTTTTTTTTGTGGTAAATGTCAGCGTCAAAGTGATATGCATTAATACTCCATCTAGCCTGGTTCGGCCTGACTCCCTACATGCGAGATGTGTATTACTATATCACTTTGGGTAACCGGCAAGACCTAAAAACACTCCGGGGAAAAAAATTATTAAACTGTCCAAAAACTAGAAACTAGAAACTGTGATTTGTGTTGGAGAGATGTTAAAGGATTGCTGTAGTTTGGGTTCTTGAAGGGGCCGAGTCAACACTGTCCATCAACAAGGAGCCGGCTCCAGATGTCTGAGATCAGGGGGGCATTTTACTCAGTGTGCTAACTGGATAATCTGGGTTTATCGTCAGTCAGCTGGGCTCAGTGAGTCTACTGTTATTTAAATGATCTCCATGTGTTGACCCAATAAAGGTCAGGGCTGGCCCGTGGCGTAGGCAGAAGAGGCAAACGCTAGGAGCAGTCCAAATTAGTTAAGAAAAGTTAAGGATAATAAGAAGGAAACGTTAAAAAAGCGACACAAATTTTAAAATAAGCAACAAAAAAGGCGCTGCAGAGGAAGGTCTGGCTAGTCCACACAGCATTCCTGGACAATAGAAAAACGTGCTCTGGTTTATTGGCATTTCTTTAAACCAATCACAATCATCGTGGGCGGGGCTAAGTTCCAGACGGAGCCACGGTGCCTCTGCTAAATAGCCTCTGGAAGGAACTTGTTTTGGTGGAACATGTGTACGTTCAAAAGTAGTTTTAGTCGTGCAACAGAAAACTCAGATTGGACAGATAGTCTAGCTAGCTGTCTGGATTTACCCTGCAGAGATCTGAGGAGCAGGTAACCATAGTCCTCACAAATCAGCCGGAGGTTAGAACCCCAACACAGAGACAGAGGAAGGGGACGGACATCCACACTAGGGACATCCGGCAGAATTTCCAGCAGCACCGGAGGAATCCGGTGCTGGATATAGACTAGAATAGGGGTAACCCCTGAATCCTGTTTTGTTATGAAAGCCTTCAAAGTGTGTTTTGTAAAATACCCCCTGGATCAGAAGTTGGTAAGTAAAAAAAAAAAAAAAGAAATGCTCTTCAACAAGGCCTAAGAGTAAATCATTCAAATTGATCAGATCCCCTCCTATTCCAGAGGTGGAACCAATGTTTCTACGTTAACAGACAAAGACACCAACCAGCAGGTTCAGGTTTGGTTTCGGCAGTGCCATCCGGAGTGTTTTGTGCCTGGTATTTAAGTTTTGGGTTGTTGCCGGTTACCCCGATGTGCGATTGCCTGTCGTTACCCGGCGTTGGGGGTTACGGTGATCTGACCTTGGAGTCCCCTGCCCTGGCGCCGCACTCTCCCTTGTCATACCACCATCTGTTTTTCAATTTGTCCAACAGACCCTGCTCGTTCAGTTTTAACACTGCCAAGTTAACGGGGTTTCTAAGGGGTGATAGTAATGAGGGATAGAAGGGAACTAGGTGTTAATGAGCAGAGGACCGCCATCAGGAAGACAGCAACATCATTACATATATCTACTTATGACAGGCATGTTATCATCATGAAATGAATCTTTGAAAGGACAAAACCATTGCTCTTCAACCCAGACCGTGTTAAAACATTGTTTCCCACATTTTAAAGTTGTGCATATGAAATAGGACTGGACACACTCAACTCACATAGATACTAAGAAAGCTTTAAAAGCTGGGTGCTGGATCCTAAACGTGAATAATCATGAATAAAGCTACTAGGACGGCACTCCAATTTAAAAGTTTATTGCCACACAATGGTGCAATATTGCAATACTGCCAGGTTTCGGGCAGCGCCCTTCCTCATCGTGTGCACAGGCAAATACAAACAATACTCTACACAGAGGTGGAGTAAATCCAACTAGCACAGCAACCAATCCAGAACAGGGTTAGTAAACACAAACCCAGCCATGAATAAGCAGTGAAAAATGATTTTGGTAACTGTAACTAAATAAAACTAAAATCATCAAGAAAAGCAAAAACCAAACCAAAGTTATAGCATATTCCATCTACATGGTTTCAATAAAAAATGAAAGCACGGTTTGTGACCGCTATTGTAGAACATATTAAAGTAGTGTTTGAACGCCTGAATGATTACGGCATTGTAGTGTCTAAGCCCAGTGAACGGCTGCAGCAGAGTCTTAAACGTGGGAGGGGGATTCATTATTGGGGCCATAATACACTCACGGTTGAGCCAATAATACATTCATTGTTGGGACAATAATACATCCATGGTCTGGCCCATAATACATTCATGGTCTGGCCCATAATACACCCATGGCTTGTGCTATAATACATCAATGGTCACTCCCAGGAAGCTGCGACAGCCCCACTGACGCTTGTTATCACCATGGCAACTAACAACAACCGCCATTTTGTTTTGTACTAATCAAACGACTACGGCAAACAGTTCAATGGCCTTTCTAACCATTTTATTTCTATGGGTATACTAGTGAAGGAACACAACATGTTAATGAGGTCTGGGTTGAAAACAGCAAATGCATACTGTTACTGACTACTGTGCAGCAATCCTCGACTTGCATTATTTCCATTCATTACCTGATAAATAAATGAGGAACAACAGTCAAATGTTTGGACATACATACCCAGTGGAATATAAAATAACATGTTGAATAGGGGTGTCTCGATTCTCCAAATCCATGATTCAATTTTACTTTTGACCATAAAGTGTAACTCGCGCCAAAATGCAACCTAGGGGTTTTTTCTGTGAATGTACCCAAGTCAAACTTTCGTTCAATCGCATAATTAGGACAGAAACGGCACTTTTAAGATTGACCGTATTCTGGTTTTTGGGTCAAATGGCCTTTTGAATGGGAGAGCTAGGGACGCTACGATGCTAGCCTCAAAATATCCATGTTTTAAACCACTAAGAAGGCTCGACACAACATGAGACTTTGCTCCAAGTATCACCAGGGACTCTACACCTTAACCACAGCACTGACTACATTGGTTGTGTTCAGAGTTTACTAAAAAGAAAGGTTTTGAATGACTTACGTTAGCTGTTGTTCTTCCGGTCTCCGTCTGTCGAGCCAGTCAGAAATAGTCGAGGGAGGAGAGTAAAGATGGAGAGCTCCTAAAGCTTAGCTCCATATAAATGCACGGATTATTTCTTGTTTTAACGTTAGTGAAAAACAATATTGACCTTGTAGTTGAAGGAGCCTCATATAAGATGACATTTCCTCCTACGGAGTCCGTTCATTCACATTCAGAGATCGACACTTTTTGACTGGCGAGATGGCGGCGAGCAGAAAACCCAACTGATAAAGTGAGTTGTTAAAACCTCTTTTAGTAAACTCTGGGTACCAACCAATGTTGTCAGTGCTGTGGTTAAGGTGTAGAGTCCCTGGTGATACTTGGAGCAAAGTCTCATGTTGTGTCGAGCCTTCTTAGTGGTTTAAACATAGATATTTTGAGGCTAGCATCGTAGCGTCCCTAGCTCTCCCATTCAGAAGACCATTTGACCCAAAAACCAGAATACGGTCCATCTTAAAAGTGGCGTTTCCGTCCTAAATATGCTTTTAAACGAAAGTTTGACTCGGGTCCATTCAAAAAAAACACCGTAGGTTGCATTTTGGCGAGAGCTACTTAGATGGCAGAAGGGTACGTTGCCACAACAGCTTGAGTTTGTCAGAGTTTACGACTACAAAATACAAAAATACCCACAAGGCTGTTGTTCCCCTTTACGTACCAGAGACGATCCATGCTGTAGAGTCGCAGTGACTTTTCTACAGTGATGGCTAATAAACATGAATCAATAAAATGATCAGGTATGAGCCAACCAGAATGACATCAGTGTGAAGAGACAAGACCGATGGCAACGGCAAAAGAAGAGTTTTGTTCCAAAGTCAATCATGTAAACATACTTTACATTAAATATACATTCAAAATTAAGTGTAAAACATAGAATAGTCCAGTTGAAGTGTGCACAGGGTTAGGGTTAATAATTATTATATGAAATCCAACTACTATTTTTGTGTTTTAGTCAATCAATAATTTCAATGACATTGTAAAAATGTCATTCTGGAACAATAACTCTCCGAATGATCCACAGAACGGTAGCACAGTCAAGACGAGTAAAGAGTAACTGGTATTTTTCAACCTTGACTCTATTTTCCATGTTTCTGTGTCTGAGTGTCTGATGGGAACAACAATCTCTGAAACTGGTCCAGTATTAAACAAGAAACAAGCTGTAATGTTACCCTACAGGACTAATGTTCAGCAGCAGTTAGAGTCACTAAAAGTGCTGTTGTTGCTGCTGACAGCTGCTTATTCTAAGTGTCTGACAACATTATGGGATGGATCCCTACAGAAATAGACCTTTTAGTTAAAGAGGAAGATCCTTTTAGTTTAACATGAAACAGCCCCGAAATCACCATCACCAAACTCCACCAGACTCCATGTAAATAATCAGGACTTTTAGCGTGTATAGAGCCAGCATATCTCCACCAGACTCCATGTAAATAATCAGGACTTTTAGCGTGTATAGAGCCAGCATATCTCCACATGTAAATGGGTGAATTAAGGGTTTATTTCAACCAAACCAGAGTGGTGATTGTTGGAACAGTGGAAAGATGAACCAAGATGGCTTTTGATAGATTGATTTAGTTTCTGTCCACTTTGAATGAAGTGTGTTTTATACTGATAAAAGTCCTGATTATTTACATGGAGTCTGGTGCGTTACAGTACAGCCCAGTTTCACGGCTGCCGGTTTCAGCGTTCTCGCTCAATACTGGATAAACTGTAAAGAATTTGTTCACATTAGTCACTTAGACACCAACGCATCGGTAAAATAGGGTCCAGGTTGTTAAAAATAATACAGAAAATTACCCCAAGTCTTAGCAACAGTGATTCTGCAGCAGAGACATGAGCTGAAATCAGAGTTTCATATGTGGAAATGATGAAATGAAGTAGTTATGATAATGACTTTGTCAGCTGTTAGTACTGAGAGCCGGTCAACCCAGAGGCAAAGTACAGAGTCTGTTTAAATGGAAGTAGTGAGCCGTGTGAAGGTGATTATCCAATATGCTTTCACACAAGTGCGTTGCTAAGCAACTGATCACAAAGTCTTACACGTCCTCGCTCTCTTGAATAACTTCCACGGCTCTCTCTACAAGCTGCTGTCAGGAATCATCACTTCATTACTTTGCTTCAACAAACGGAAAAAACGCTTTTAGTTCAAACTCTGTGTGTGTGTGTGTGTGTGTCTGTGTGTGTGTGTGTGTGTGTGTGTGTGTGTCTCTGTGTGTGTGTGTGTGTGTGTGTCTCTGTGTGTGTGTGTGTGTGTGTGTGTGTGTGTGTGTCTCTGTGTGTGTGTGTGTGTGTGTGTGTGTGTGTGTGTGTGTGTGTGTGTGTGTGTGTCTCTGTGTGTGTGTGTGTGTGTGTGTGTGTGTGTCTCGTGTGTGTGTGTGTGTCTGTGTGTGTGTGTGTGTCTGTGTGTGTGTGTGTGTCTGTGTGTGTGTGTATGTGTGCTGTGTGTGTGTGTGTGTCTCTGTGTGTGTGTGTGTGTGTGTGTGTGTGTGTGTGTGTGTGTGTGTGTGTGTGTGTGTGTGTGTGTGTGTGTGTGTGTGTGTCTCTGTCTCTGTGTGTGTGTGTGTGTGTGTCTGTGTGTGTGTGTGTGTGTGTGTGTCTCTGTGTGTGTGTGTGTGTGTGTGTGTGTGTGTGTGTGTGTGTGTGTGTGTGTGTGTGTGTGTGTGTGTGTGTGTAACACTGATTGATACTGTTGGCCTACACTTTTCATTTCATAACACGCAAGAACAGTCAGCGTACTAATCTAATCTTTGGAGCTAATTTCCGTTCTGCGACTCTGGGTTGGCTGTAAAAATGCTGATGTGAAGCAGAAATAATGAGAACGAGATGTTCTCTCGCAGAACATCTGATAAAAACATGGACAAAGCCCACTGATGTCTGAAACAAAGGAAGAAAGGAAACATGACTTCCAGATGCTGCTGTCAGATAAGAATAAAAACCTAATGGTATTCATGTTCTAACGGAGCTACAACTGTTGGGTTTCTCCCCTGTTATTGGCTCTTAGAGACACTTATCCAGCAAGCATTTCCGTCCTGAGTAGATGTAACAGAGTGCTGACTTTAGTCATTTCTTTGTTACATTTAGTTCAGGATTTATACTTTTTGATTCAGTGACTATTAGCCAACGTAGAACAATTCAAAAATACTTACAACTACAAATGAATTACCTAAATTATCCTATTTTTAAAGCAATGTTTTATCTGACAGCAGCGATAGATAGAAAAATAGACTGACAGACAGACAGACAGACAGAGACAGGCAGAGAGACAGGCAGATAGATAGATAGATACACAGACAGAGACAGACAGACAGACAGACAGATAGACAAAGAGACAGGCAGATAGATAGATACACAGACAGAGACAGACAGACAGATAGATAGACAGAGAGATAGATAGATAGACAGGCAGAGAGACAGACAGCAAGAGAGAGAGAGAGACAGACAGACAGACAGATAGATCGATAGATAGATATATAGATAGATAGATAGATAGATAGATAGATAGCGGCATCGTCAGCGTAGCGACAAATCTGCAGGTTGGCAGTGAGACAGCTAAACAGGCCGACACTGAAACACTGAAACACTGAGACAGACAGACAGACAGAGAGACAGACAGTAAGACGGACAGACATAATGACAAAGACAAACAAAAGAGAGAGAGACAAGACAGACAGATTAAGAGACAGACAGACTGACTGACTGACTGACTGACAGACAGACAAACACACAGACAGTCAACAAGTCTAAAACCCCAAACTGACAGACTGTTCTGTGACGGTCACTTCTGATTGTACATCTCTGAAACTGTGTACTGTTCAATAGTACTCTCCTGTTTGAACCGCGCTCTGCAGAGGTGGGACCAAGTCTCAGGTAAGTTTTAGTTCTTGACTTATTAAAATAAGTAAAAAGGTTTAATAAAAAAAGTGGCAACAAAGTGGTAGAAATTACAAAAATGTTGGAAAAAAGGCAAAGTAAGAAGAAAAATTGTCAGAAAAAGTGTCATAATAGTCAACAAAAGTGACAAAAAAAGCCAAAAAAGCAGACAAGTCTTTCTGAAGTCATGACCCAGAACTGGAGTCCCAACCTGTGCAGACCGGGTCCATTGTTTACATCCCATAACTCTGGCATATTCTCTCTATATTCTCTATTCTATACTCTTTAACTGTTTAACCTTTTGATTTAAAACCAAGAAAACGAATAGAGGAACATTACAGCTCAACAGTGAACAGCTCTGGTTCTGGAAGGGATTTTCCTTCGTTCTATATCTCCGTTGACGTTTCATAAAACGCTGATATAAAGAGTTTCAACCCTGAACCCGAGCCAGCCAGCTACGATATTATCGGCATTTTCCAAACTATCGGTATCGGCATTTATAACGGCCGAAAAATGAACATTTAAAAAGAAAATAAAAATGGATGAAACACCCTTCAACCAATGAGTGTTGGCATTGCATAGTTTGTCCACCGGAGGGCGCTCTACAACCTCCCACTCGTGTTTAACCCTTTAAGTTTTATAGTTATAGTTTTATACATTTTGTTTATCAGAAGTTTGATATATTTTGATGTTCTGTTGTGACAATAAAAGAAACATGTTTATGTTTAAACATATTGTTTT
>NW_027595409.1:142500-147500 GCF_031162955.1 Sander vitreus | reverse complement strand
GGACTTGGTGGGTTTCTTGATCATGATGGAGATTCCCAGAGACATGAAGGGTTTGGTGAAGTCAATCACCTGCTCTCGCACCAGGGTGATGGTGAGGGGGGCCACCGCTACGTCTGCCTTCTACAGACAGAGAGAGAGGGGGGGAGAGACAGGGAGACAGACAGAGAGAGACAGAGAGAGAGAGAGACAGAGAGAGAGAGAGAGAGACAGAGAGAGAGACAGAGAGGGAGAGAGAGAGAGAGAGACAGAGAGAGAGAGAGAGAGAGAGAGAGAGAGACAGAGAGAGAGAGAGAGAGAGAGAGAGAGAGGAGAGAGAGAGAAGAGAGAGAGAGAGAGAGAGAGAGAGAGAGAGAGAGAGAGAGAGAGAGAGAGAGAGAGAGAGAGAGAGAGAGAGAGAGAGAGAGAGAGAGAGAGAGAGAGAGAGAGAGAGAGAGAGAGAGAGAGAGACAGAGGGAGAGAGAGAGAGAGAGAGAGAGAGGAGAGACAGAGAGAGAGAGAGAGAGAGAGAGAGAGAGAGAGAGAGAGAGAGAGAGAGAGAGAGAGAGAGAGAGAGAGAGAGAGAGAGAGAGAGGGAGAGAGAGAGAGAGAGAGAGAGACAGAGAGAGAGAGAGAGACAGAGAGAGAGAGAGAGAGAGAGAGAGAGAGAGAGAGAGAGAGAGAGAGAGAGAGAGAGAGAGAGACAGAGAGAGAGAGAGAGAGAGAGAGAGAGAGAGAGAGAGAGAGAGACAGAGAGAGAGACAGAGAGAGAGAGAGAGAGAGAGAGAGAGAGAGAGAGAGAGAGAGAGAGAGAGAGAGAGAGAGAGAGAGAGAGAGAGAGAGAGAGAGACAGAGAGAGAGAGAGAGAGAGAGACAGAGAGAGAGAGAGAGAGAGAGAGAGAGAGAGAGAGACAGAGAGAGAGAGACAGAGAGAGAGAGAGAGAGAGAGAGAGAGAGAGAGAGACAGAGAGAGAGAGACAGAGAGAGAGAGAGAGACAGAGAGAGAGAGAGACAGAGAGAGAGAGAGAGAGAGAGAGACAGAGAGAGAGACAGAGAGAGAGAGAGAGAGAGAGAGAGAGAGAGAGAGAGAGAGAGAGAGAGAGAGAGAGAGAGAGAGAGAGAGAGAGAGGGAGAGAGAGAGACAGAGGGAGAGAGAGAGAGAGAGAGAGAGACAGAGAGAGAGAGAGAGAGAATGTGTCCCTTTTTGCGATGATTTTGACACTTTTTAGGTTTTTGTCATTTGTTGATCTGAATGCAGCACAAAGCAGAGTCTCCACTTGGTAATGACTTCATAATAATAATAATAACTCACCCCGTAGACCAGTTCTCCCACCATGCCGTTCCACATCTTGGTCTCGGGGTCTCTGGCGCCGTACTTGCCGTCCCCGACCAGCTCCAGCCGGTACACGAAGCCCACGTGTTTGGCGATCTCGGCCGCCAGCTCGGCGCAGTAACCTTCGTACCGGTCGTTCCCTTCAAACTGCTCGTGGTTCTTCTTCAGCATCATGTAGGGAGCCTCCTGCATGCAGACACTCGTTTAGTTTCTCTTTAGTCACTTCCTGTACGGAGACACTCGTTTAGTTTCTCTTTAGTCACTTCCTGTACGGAGACACTCGTTTAGTTTCTCTTTAGTCACTTCCTGTACGGAGACACTCGTTTAGTTTCTCTTTAGTCACTTCCTGTACGGAGACACTCGTTTAGTTTCTCTTTAACCCTCCTGGTGTCCTCGGGTCACATCTGACCCGTTTTCTAAAAGTTTCTCTATCAGAAATTTGGGTTTCTTTCAACCAAAATGTCCAAAAAAAATAACATGGATGGTTCCCTACAACGCTCTTCACACGTAAAATAAATGATCAGTTCACTACTTTCATTGGATTTGGGTGTTTTATTCAATTTAATAGCAAAAAATTGATAAAAGAATGTTGAAAGAAATCAACAAAAATGACAGAAAAAGCTTCAAAAACATTGGTGAAAAAAAGGCAGAAAAAACCCCCCAAAAAAGGCAAAAAAAGGCAGAAAAAAACCCCAAATGTCAAAAAAAGGCAGAAAAAAACCCACAAAAACTGTCAAAAAGAAGAAGAAAAAAATGTCGGAAAAGAAACAGAACAAAAAAGAGTAAATTAAATGTTGAAAACGTTGGAAGTTGCGCTTGTCACCAATCCTGTTTGTAGTATTTATGGACAGGATATCGAGCGTAGTCGGGGTGGAGAGGGGTTGCAGTTCGATGGGCTGGGGATCTCGTCGCTGCTTTTTGCAGATGATGTGGTCCTGATGGCATCATCGGCCTGTGACCTTCAGCACTCACTGGATCGGTTCGCAGCCGAGTGTGAAGCGGCTGGGATGAGGATCAGCACCTCTAAATCGGAGGCCATGGTTCTCAGCAGGAAACCGATGGAGTGCCTTCTCCAGGTAGGGAATGAGTCCTTACCCCAAGTGAAGGAGTTCAAGTACCTTGGGGTCTTGTTCGCGAGTGAGGGGACAATGGAGCGGGAGATTGGTCGGGAGAATCGGCGCAGCAGGTGCGGTATTACATTCAATTTATCGCACCGTTGGGACGAAAAGAGCTGAGCCAGAAGGCAAAGCTCTCAATCTGCAGTCAGTTTTTGTTCCTACCCTCACCTATGGTCATGAAGGCTGGGTCATGACCGAAGAACAAGATCCAGGGTACAAGCGGCCGAAATGGGTTTCCTCAGGAGGGTAGCTGGCGTCTCCCTTAGAGATAGGGTGAGAAGCTCAGTTATCCGTGAGGAGCTCGGAGTAGAGCCGCTGCTCCTTTGCGTCGAAAGGAGCCAGTTGAGGTGGTTCGGGCATCTGGTAAGGGATGCCCCTGGGCGCCTCCCTAGGGAGGTGTTCCAGGCACGTCCAGCTGGGAGGAGGCCTCGGGGGAGACCCAGGACTAGGTGGAGGGATTATATCTCTAACCTGGCCTGGGAACGCCTCGGGATCCCCAGTCGGAGCTGGTTAATGTGGCCCGGGAAAGGGAAGTTTGGGGTCCCCTGCTGGAGCTGCTACCCCGCGACCCCGACCCGGATAAGCGGATGAAGATGGGGACGTTGGAAGAATCAGAAGCGTAAAAACATGTCAAAACGCGTCAAAAACGTGTGACATTAACATAAAAAATATATATAAAAAAAGTCGGAAAAACGGCAAAAAAAAAAATGTGAAAAGAAATGTCAAAAGCGTAAACTCCCATTCACGTAAAATAAATCAACAAACTTTCTCCGACGATAAAGAGAAACCAGTGATTCCTCCATGTTGATTTAGTAGTGGCGCCCGCCATGGCAAAATTTCTGCCGCCACGGTATCAGAACAGAACCATTCAGAGGTTATTGGACCCGTCCAGTTTAACAACAAGTAGAACTATTCAGAGGTTATTGGACCCGTCCAGTTTAACAACAAGTAGAACTATTCAGAGGTTATTGGGCCCGTCCAGTTTAACAACAAGTAGAACCATTCAGAGGTTATTGGACCCGTCCAGTTTAATAACAAGTAGAACTATTCAGAGGTTATTGGGCCCGTCCAGTTTAACAACAAGTAGAACCATTCAGAGGTTATTGGACCCGTCCAGTTTAACAACAAGTAGAACTATTCAGAGGTTATTGGACCCGTCCAGTTTAATAACAAGTAGAACTATTCAGAGGTTATTGGACCCGTCCAGTTTAACAACAAGTAGAACCATTCAGAGGTTATTGGACCCGTCCAGTTTAACAACAAGTAGAACCATTCAGAGGTTATTGGACTCGTCCAGTTTAACAACAAGTAGAACTATTCAGAGGTTATTGGACCCGTCCAGTTTAATAACAAGTAGAACCATTCAGAGGTTATTGGACCCGTCCCTATCTTACAAGTATGGTAGTGATGTGTTCAAGGTCTTACCAGTATGGTGGTGATGTGTTCAAGGTCTTACCAGTATGCTGGTGATGTGTTCAGGGTCTTACCAGTATGGTGGTGATGTGTTCAAGGTCTTACCAGTATGGTGGTGATGTGTTCAGGGTCTTACCAGTATGGTGGTGATGTGTTCAGGGTCTTACCAGTATGGTAGTGATGTGTTCAGGGTCTTACCAGTATGGTAGTGATGTGTTCAGGGTCTTACCAGTATGGTGGTGATGTGTTCAGGGTCTTACCAGTATGGTGGTGATGTGTTCAGGGTCTTACCAGTATGGTAGTGATGTGTTCAAGGTCTTACCAGTATGGTAGTGATGTGTTCAGGGTCTTACCAGTATGGTGGTGATGTGTTCAGGGTCTTACCAGTATGGTAGTGATCTGTTCAAGGTCTTACCAGTATGTTGGTGATGTGTTCAGGGTCATACCAGTATGTTGGTGATGTGTTCACGGTCTTACCAGTATGGTTGTGACGATGAAAGTTCTGTTGGGCAGATCCTTTAAGTCCTCCATGGGCGGTTTGTAGACGGCCGTGTTCACGTAGCCTCTCGCCTCGTTCCAGTAGCCGATCTGAACAAACAGCGCCATGGTTACACGTCACGGTTTAACCACACGGAGGATGTATTTCATAGGCAGATTTATTTAACCCTCCTGGTTCCCTTGGGTCAAATTTGACCCATTTTCAAAAAGTTTCTACATCAGAAATTTGGGTTTCTTTCATCAAAACAATCCCTACAACGTTCTTCACAAGTAAAAGAAATGATCAGTTCACTACTTTTCATAGAATGTGGGTGTTTTATTCAATTTTAGGTAGGTAGGTATATACTGTAGGTAGGTGGGTAAGTAATGTAGTAAGTAGTAGTGAAAGTGCGTGAAGATCGAAATGAGTAAAGTAAGTGGTGGTGGAGTGGGTGAGTAGGTGAAGTAGTGGGTGAAGTGGAGTGGGTGGGTGCGTGAGTAGAGTAAGTGAAGGTAGAAAGTAAGTAGGGTGGATGCGTAAGTGAAGTAGTGGGTGGGTGGGTGGGTGAAGTGGTAAGTGAGTAGTGGAGTGGTGAGTGGGTGGGTGAAGTAAGTGGAGTGGGTGGGTGGGTGGGTGAAGTGAAGTGGGTGATGGGTGAGTGAGTGGGTGGGTGGAGTGAGAG
>NW_027595409.1:95000-115000 GCF_031162955.1 Sander vitreus | reverse complement strand
CAGCTTACTGAACAGGCCTGTTCTGGTGTGTTCTTCTGGTCCAACTGGCTGAATGTGGACCTCAACAAGCAGATAGGTTGTTGTATTTGTAGTCCTGAACTGCAAACTACAAAACTCTAACCGCAGTCTAAGCTACCACGAGCTAATCTTAGCTAACGTTAGCTAACATGTCAAACGGGGCGAGTCTTTCAACGGCTCTGGGGCTAGTAAATCAGCACGTAGGAGAATGTAAAGTCACACGTCAGCTATAAAACAGCAAGGTGAGCAGTAACACTACAGCAGACGACTACGCTGGGCTACAATAACGTCCTTTAAGATGCTTCTTCAGGTTGGAGGTGGAGGAATCTGGACGCTGAAAGGAGGCTGGTTGCTGGCGAGCAGAGGCTGCCCCGTTATATTTCCTTCTCCCTTCTCTTTATTTAATGTGAAATGCTGTTTGAATGTCCAAGATAGAAACCATTCCTGCCCTCTCTGCTCTGTTGCTCCATCTCGACCTCTATCACTGATCAATAGCTCATTATTGGGTTTTCATATCGGGGCTTCTGGGAAATGCGTGGCGTAGCGAGAGTCTGAGAACATTGGTTGTGTTCAGAGTTTACTAAAAAGAAAGGCTTTGAATGACTTACGTTAGCTGTTGTTCTGGTCTCCGTCTGTCGAGCCAGTCAGAAATAGTCGAGGGAGGAGAGTAAAGATGGAGAGCTCCTAAAGCTTAGTTCCGTATAAATGCACGGACTATTTCTTGTTTTATCGTTAGTGAAACATAATATTGACCTTGTAGTTGAAGGAGCCTCATATAAGATGACATTTCCTCCTGTGGAGTCCGTTCATTCACATTCAGAGATCACCTGTGTTGGACTGGGAAGATGGAGGACAGCGTAAACAACAACTGATAACGTGAGTTGTTAAAACCTTTTTTAGTAATCTCTGGGTACCAACCAGTGTTGTCAGTGCTGTGGTTAAGGTGTAGAGTCCCTGGTGATACTTGGAGCAAAGTCTCATGTTGTGTCGATCCTTCTTAGTGGTCTATAAACAGATATTTTGAGGCTAGCATCGTAGCGTCCCTAGCTCTCCCATTCAGAAGACCATTTGACCCAAAAACCAGAATACGGTCCATCTTAAAAGTGGCGTTTCCGTCCTAAATATACTTTTAAATGACAGTTTGACTCGGGTCCATTCACAGAAAGACCCTAGGCTGTGTTTTGGCGAGAGTTTTAGGCTTTAATGTCCAAATGTGCTGTCTGAATTTCAACGATAGAAACCATTCCTGTCCTGGCTCTGTTGAGGTTGGGCTTCTGGGAAACACATGGAGTTGCCTTCATTTATTCAGAGAAGGAATAAACTGGTGAAACAGAGAAGTATCGTCATGTAATCCATTGATTTCAGCAATGTAACTGTAGTCTAAATACCAGCTGTTTCCATTGACCAGACCCAGACAGCTTGGTGACAGTAACGGAGAGCAGAGCGTCCCCCCCCGATGAGACCTGGCAGCCCAAACACAAGAGGAACATCTCTTCCTCTTCCTCTTCCTCCCTCAAATGGTTTATTTATTTATTTATAATCATCGGTGCCAACCTGCCCTCCATTCAGGACTTATAGACCCATCTCACCCCCCATCTGTTCCAGCTTCTCCCCTCTGGTAGGCGCTACAGAGCACTGGACGCCAAAACCAACAGACTTTCCACAAGCCATCCCCAAGGGAGTACGCGTCTGTCAACAACCTGTAGCTCCTATGGCGCCATGCTGATGCTACCAAGCCATCACCTCCCGTTAGCATCCCGTTAGCATCCCGTTAGCATCCCATTGACTGCCATTCATTCTGACGTCACTTTGACAGAGAATACCTTTACATCTGAAGCGTTTAAAGACTCTATTTGTCCGTTGTTTATTTCTAAAGAAACACGACAATGTATAAAAGGCTCCATTACCTTGTAGCTCACGTTATGGCTCCGTAGCAGACGTTTTTATAACAATAGGCTAACGATTGGGTCATAACCACGAGACTTCCTGTCTCATAGTAGAGGAGTTACCGTATAGTACAGGAGAAGCTCTCAGGCAGTTTGGACTTCCATCAGCTGTTTAAGTGTAATGACTAATGTTAACTATCATTTTAGTGATCAATAATGAGCCTGTGTCTATGTTATCTCCTTACATATACCTACGCTCTCCGTCTCTGCTAGATTGGGAATGATTGAGATTTCTCTTGGCACAGCTACCAGAAGACTTCCAACTTTCAGACAGGTTGCTCACGTCACATCTACGTCTTCAAGCTCAGTTGGAGGCTGCTCAGTAACGCTCAGCCATCACCGGGAAAGAGCTTCTAATGTCCTTCACTGGTCTCCGTCCAGAGACACGGGGTCTGCTGGTCCATTATATATACAGTCTATGGCCATCACTCTGATGAACAGCTGACTTCTGACTCACAGTGGCAGGTTCAATTCCTGAGCAATAACCCAGCAACACTGTCTCTAATCAGCACCTGTTTACTCTTCCACTTATTATTTATTCATCATTCTCTATTTCGGAGCTGTTCATACTGTTCATATTGTAATATAATACTTATATAATAGCATAACACTTATTTATTCCAGCATCCTTTGCACTCTTCATGGCACCACTGCCTCAACCTGTCTATATTGTTTGTCTGTTTATAGTGTGTATATGTTGTTTTGTATGAGTAAGCACATTGTGAGCAATGTATAATCCAAAGAAAAATTCCTCGTATGTGTCCTCATACCTCAAACAAAGCTGACTGACATTCATAATTGGCCTACTAGACACGCATGCGTACCTGTCCCCCTGCCTCTCTCTGGGGAGTTCATGCTACAGAACCGTCTGCTCCACGGTAGAAAGACTCGCCGACTGTTTGTAGAAGACGCGGTGAAAACATCCGTCTCCAGAGTCAAAGATGCTGAAGACGCTTGGTCTCCACTCAGAGAGGACGCTCATTAGTCATTATTATTATTATTATTATCACTACATCATTATTCATGTGACCGGGGACACACGCTTTCATGGCTCTCAGAATATCTCCTGGACCGGGAATGTGAACACTAACTCAAAGCGTTGCATAATGAAGTTAAAGTATAGCAATAATAAATGTGAGAATAATAACAGGAGGAAACGCTGAGCCAAAGGAACGCCACAGAGAGTGTGTGTGTGTGTGTGTGTGTGTGTGTGTGTGTGTGTGTGTGTGTGTGTGTGTGTGTGTGTGTGTGTGACACAGAGAAGCATGAAATATATGCAAATGAGAATTATCTCCTGAACAAAAAGTGAAAACGTAAGCAAAGTGGAACAGCTGGTAAATATGAGGAAATAAAAAGGGAAGTGTCCACACAGAGACAGAGAGACAGACAGAGAGACAGACAGAGGGACAGACAGACCAAGAGACAGACAGAGAGACAGACAGAGGGACAGACAGACGGACAGACAGACCAAGAGACAGACAGAGAGACAGACAGAGGGACAGAGAGACCAAGAGACAGACAGAGGGACAGACAGAGGGACAGACAGACCAAGAGACAGACAGAGGGACAGACAGAGGGACAGACAGACGGACAGACAGACCAAGAGACAGACAGAGAGACAGACGTCCTCCGAGGGTTCAACAGTTGAGATGTGAGACCCTGACTGTCCTTCTGATTCTGGCTCCTGACAGTAACAACCAGAGTCACTGACGTCTGCTGCTCTGACTGAGAAACGTTACGGTATGAAGGGAAACTAGACAGTTTATGAAGTGTTCTCACTGTTTCTCTGTTATGTAACTTCAAGAAAAGCAACATCTTTCTAGCTCTTTGTCCTTTCCATACGCAGAGCTCCATTCTGGTGGTGAGGCTTGTTTCCATCAGACAGCAGACCAGAGGAGCTGAGCTGTTGGGAGTGGCTGACATGTTTCCTCTCTGCAGGTTTCAACATGAAGCTCACAGCTCATTTATCTGATCTGTGTGAGGTCCGCTCCGCTGCTCGCCATCCTCCCTCCCCCCCCCCCCCGCTGCTCGCCATCCTCCCTCCCCCACCCCCCCGCTGCTCGCCATCCTCCCTCCCCCACCCCCCCGCTGCTCGCCATCCTGCCCCCCGCACAGATGCACCGCACAGATGCACCCTGCTGTCTAATGGAAACTCTAAACTGTGAGCTGTGTACTAATGTGTATGTATGGAGAGAGAGGGGGGGGGAGTTCATAGGAAAAGAGAGAGACACACACACACACACACAGATACACACATACAGACACACACACACACACAGAGACACACACACACACACACACAGACACACACACACACACACACAGGGACACACACAGACACACACACACACACACACAAACACAGACACACACACACACACACACAGCACACACACACACACACACACACACACACACATACATACACACACACACACACACACACACACACACACACAGATACACACACACACACACACACACACACACACACACACACACACACACACACACACACACACACATACATACATACAGACACACACACACACACACACACACACACACACACACACACACACACATACACAGATACAGCATACAGCACACACACACACACACAGGGACACACACACACACACACACACACACACACACACACACGACACACACACACACACACACACACACACACATACATACATACAGACACACACACACACACACACACACACACACACACACACACACACACACACACAGATACACACACACACACACACACACACACACACACACACACACACACAGAGACACCCCCCCCCCAATGAAGCCGGCAGGTGAATCCAGAGGATAACAGGGTCAGCACATTGTCCTGTAAGAACAAGAAGAAACGTTCCCCGGAGCCAGAGTCCATTCAGCGCCCTGCGTCCACTCACTGCTCTTTTAAAGCCGGCCTCCATCTGAACTCCTATTGTCTCTGAGTGAATGAGTGAAGCGTACACGGGGGAAGAATGGAGCGCTGACCTGAAACGGGGAAGGACAGAGGACAGCACGCTCCACCAGAGGTTCTCTAACGTTTGAATGTGTGGAGCTCCCTGTCTGGACATCTCTGCTCACTCTGGGGCTTCTTCTCCCTCTCTTCCAAAGACTCACACACACACAGACACACACATAGACAGACACACACACACACAGGTACACACACACACACGCACTTCACAAACACACACACACACACACGCACACACACACACACAGGTACACACACACACAGACACACACAGACACACACATAGACAAACACACACACACACACACACAGGTACACACAGGTACACACACACACACACAGGTACACACACACACACACACACACACACACACACACACACACACACACACACACACACACACACACACACACACACACACACACACACACACACGCACTTCACACACACACACACACACACACGCACTTCCCACACACCACACACAGGTACACACACACACACACACACACAGAGACACACACAGACACACACATAGACAGACACACACACACACACACACACACACACACACACACACACACACAGAGACACACACAGACACACACATAGACAGACACACACACACACACACACACACACACACACACACACACACACACTTCACACACACACACACACACACACACACACACACACACACACACACACACACACTTCACACACACACACACACACAGGTACACACACACACAGACACACACACACAGAGACACACACACACACACACACACACACACACACATCACACACACACACACACACACACACACACACACACACACACACGTACACACACACACACACACACACACACACATACATACATACAGACACGTACACACACACACACACACACACAAACACATTCATAGAGACACATACACACACACACACACACACACACACACAGACGCACACAGACACATACACACACACACACACACACATATATACACACACACACACTATTAATTAATCGCGATTAACTATAGAAATTCAATGATTAATCGCGATTAAGAAAATGTAATCGTTTGACAGCCTTAATTAATACACAACCCTCCAGAGAGAGAGCTTTTAGTTTAACATGAAACAGCCCCGAAATCACCATCACCAAACCCACCAGACTCCATGTAAATAATCAGGACTTTTAGCGTGTATAGAGCCAGCATATCTCCACCAGACTCCATGTAAATAATCAGGACTTTTAGCGTGTATAGAGCCAGCATATCTCCACCAGACTCCATGTAAATAATCAGGACTTTTAGCGTGTATAGAGCCAGCATATCTCCACCAGACTCCATGTAAATAATCAGGACTTTTAGCGTGTATAGAGCCAGCATATTTCCACCAGACTCCATGTAAATAATCAGGACTTTTAGCGTGTATAGAGCCAGCATATCTCCACCAGACTCCATGTAAATAATCAGGACTTTTAGCGTGTATAGAGCAAGCATATCTCCACCAGACTCCATGTAAATAATCAGGACTTTTAGCGTGTATAGAGCCAGCATATCTCCACCAGACTCCATGTAAATAATCAGGACTTTTATCAGCGTAAAACACACTTCATTCAAAGTGGACAGAAACTAAATAAAACTATCACAAGCCGTCTTGGTTCATCTTTCCACTGTTCCAACAATCACCACTCTGGTTTGGTTGAAATACCATTTCACCATAATTCACCCATTTACATGTGGAGATATGCTGGCTCTATACACGCTAAAAGTCCTGATTATTTACATGGAGTCTGGTGGAGATATGCTGGCTCTATACACGCTAAAAGTCCTGATTATTTACATGGAGTCTGGTGGAAATATGCTGGCTCTATACACGCTAAAAGTCCTGATTATTTACATGGAGTCTGGTGGAGATATGCTGGCTCTATACACACTAAAAGTCCTGATTATTTACATGGAGTCTGGTGGAAATATGCTGGCTCTATACACGCTAAAAGTCCTGATTATTTACATGGAGTCTGGTGGAAATATGCTGGCTCTATACACACTAAAAGTCCTGATTATTTACATGGAGTCTGGTGGAAATATGATGGCTCTACACACGCTAAAAGTCCTGATTATTTACATGGAGTCTGGTGGAAATATGCTGGCTCTATACACGCTAAAAGTACTGATTATTTACATGGAGTCTGGTGGAAATATGATGGCTCTACACACGCTAAAAGTCCTGATTATTTACATGGAGTCTGGTGGAGATATGATGGCTCTATACACACTAAAAGTCCTGATTATTTACATGGAGTCTGGTGGAGATATGATGGCTCTATACACGCTAAAAGTCCTGATTATTTACATGGAGTCTGGTGGAGATATGATGGCTCTATACACGCTAAAAGTCCTGATTATTTACATGGAGTCTGGTGGAGATATGCTGGCTCTATACACGCTAAAAGTCCTGATTATTTACATGGAGTCTGGTGGAGATATGCTGGCTCTATACACGCTAAAAGTCCTGATTATTTACATGGAGTCTGGTGGAGATATGCTGGCTCTATACACGCTAAAAGTCCTGATTATTTACATGGAGTCTGGTGGAAATATGCTGGCTCCATACACGCTAAAAGTCCTGATTATTTACATGGAGTCTGGTGGAGATATGCTGGCTCTATACACGCTAAAAGTCCTGATTATTTACATGGAGTCTGGTGGAGATATGCTGGCTCTATACACGCTAAAAGTCCTGATTATTTACATGGAGTCTGGTGGAAATATGCTGGCTCTATACACGCTAAAAGTCCTGATTATTTACATGGAGTCTGGTGGAAATATGCTGGCTCTATACACGCTAAAAGTCCTGATTATTTACATGGAGTCTGGTGGAGATATGCTGGCTCTATACACGCTAAAAGTACTGATTATTTACATGGAGTCTGGTGGAAATATGCTGGCTCTATACACGCTAAAAGTCCTGATTATTTACATGGAGTCTGGTGGAGATATGCTGGCTCTATACACGCTAAAAGTACTGATTATTTACATGGAGTCTGGTGGAAATATGATGGCTCTATACAAGCTAAAAGTGCTGATTATTTACATGGAGTCTGGTGGAAATATGCTGGCTCTATACACGCTAAAAGTCCTGATTATTTACATGGAGTCTGGTGGAGATATGCTGGCTCTATACACGCTAAAAGTCCTGATTATTTACATGGAGTCTGGTGGAGATATGCTGGCTCTATACACGCTAAAAGTCCTGATTATTTACATGGAGTCTGGTGGAGATATGCTGGCTCTATACACGCTAAAAGTCCTGATTATTTACATGGAGTCTGGTGGAGATATGCTGGCTCTATACACGCTAAAAGTCCTGATTATTTACATGGAGTCTGGTGGAGATATGCTGGCTCTATACACGCTAAAAGTCCTGATTATTTACATGGAGTCTGGTGGAGATATGCTGGCTCTATACACGCTAAAAGTCCTGATTATTTACATGGAGTCTGGTGGAGATATGATGGCTCTACACACGCTAAAAGTCCTGATTATTTACATGGAGTCTGGTGGAGATATGATGGCTCTATACACGCTAAAAGTCCTGATTATTTACATGGAGTCTGGTGGAGATATGATGGCTCTATACACGCTAAAAGTCCTGATTATTTACATGGAGTCTGGTGGGGAACTATGATGACAGAAACTCTCATAAACGTCATGGCGTGTTTGTTTTGTGAACTTACAGGCGTAGGTCATGGCGAAGCTGCTCCCCGTGTCCACCATGTCCACCTGCGGCACCAGTTTGGGGACGTCCTGGTGTTGCGCCAAGGCGAAGCGAAACACCTCGTACTCATGGGAGCCCGTGGGGAAAAGACCTCCTGTTCCACAAAGAGACAACGCCGGGGTTAAATAATGTCACAGGAGAAGAAGAAGAAGAAGAAGAAGAAGAAGAAGAAGAAGAAGAAGAAGAAGGGTTAGCAGGGGGAATGAGAGGGGGAAACACCAGAGCAGGGGGAATGAGAGGAGGAAACACCAGAGCAGGGGGAATGAGAGGGGGAAACACCAGAGCAGGGGGGAATGAGAGGGGGGAAACACCAGAGCAGGGGAATGAGAGGGAGGGAAACACCAGAGCAGGGGGAATGAGAGGGGGAAACACCAGAGCAGGGGGAATGAGAGGGGGGGAACACCAGAGCAGGGGGAATGAGAGGGGGAAACACCAGAGCAGGGGGAATGAGAGGGGGGAACACCAGAGCAGGGGGAATGAGAGGGGGAAACACCAGAGCAGGGGGAATGAGAGGGGGGGAACACCAGAGCAGGGGGAATGAGAGGGGGGAACACCAGAGCAGGGGGAATGAATGAGGGGGAACACCAGAGCAGGGGGAATGAGAGGGAGAAACACCAGAGCAGGGGGAATGAGGGGGGGGAACACCAGAGCAGGAGGGAATGAGAGGGGGAACACCAGAGCAGGGGGAATGAGAGGGGGAACACCAGAAGATATTCCTTTTTAAACCTAGACGTAGCCTACATGAGTCCTTCGTCTCTGTTTCTGCTGGTTATGCTGAGCCATCGATCCATCTCGTCAGTTGACAGTAACGTAAACTTGATGCCTCCGTATCGCTAATGTTCTGATTATATGTGACGTAAAGTGTCAGTAACATTGTCGTCTTCATTGCTGAAGTATGACAACAGCCAAGAACAGCCAGAAACTGTTATATAAGTTTTAATAAAACTGGTCTAAACGTCTCCACCTTGTGCTCAGAGTGGTGTCTCCTGACAGCCGTCTCTGAACAGAACGCCGTCGGTTTGCAGTAATTGCCGTTAAAAGCCTGTTCCCACTCCCAACCCGCCGGTCTGTAGAGTCTCCAAACACTGATCCAGCCGCTCCACTTCTCTGGCTGGAGTAGGAAGACATCTTCACATTATCTTTGATGTCACATATCAGAAAACTACAAACCTTTCTCTTCTAAACCTTCCAGAGATGCAACCATTAGTCCAGTAATCAATAGGAATCACACACACACACACACACACACACATTCATAGAGACACATGCACACACACACACACACACACACACACACACACACACACACACACACACACACACACACACACACACACACATTCATAGAGACACACACACACACACACACACACACATTCATAGAGACACATACACACACACACACACACACACACACACACATAGAGACACACACACACACACACACACACACACACACATAGAGACACATGCACACACACACACACACACACACATTCATAGAGACACATACACACACACACACACACACACACACACACACACACACACACACACACACACACACACACACACACACACACACACACACACATTCATACAGACACGTACACACACACACACACACACACACACACATACATTCATACAGACACGTACACACACACACACACACACATCATACACACACACACACACACATACATACACACACATACACACACACACACACACACACACATACACACATACATACATACACACATACACACACACACACACACACACACACACACACACACACACACACACACACACACACACACACACACACACACACACACACACACACACACATTCATACAGACACGTACATACACACACACACACACACATACATTCATACAGACACGTACATACACACACACACACACACACACACGTACAGGTCACGATTTTCACTTATTTCGTGCACAGGTCACGATTTTTCATCATACAGGTCACGATTTTCTCGCTTATTTCGGGTACAGGTCGCGATTTCACTTATTTCACGTACAGGCACGATTTCTGCTTATTTCTGTACAGTCGCGATTTTTTCGCTTATATTACACACACACACACACACACACACACGTGTGTTTTATCCGTTATTTTCGTGCTACAGGTCGCGATTTTCTCGTTTATATCGTGTACAGGTCACGATTTTTCGTGTGGCGTGGCGTGGCGTGGCGTGGCGTGGCGTAGCGTGGCGTGAGCGTGAGCGTAGCGTAGCGTGAGCGTGGCGTGAGCGTGGCGTGAGCGTGAGCGTGAGCGTGGCGTGAGCGTGGCCTGAGCGTGGCGTGAGCGTGAGCGTGGCGTAGCGTGGCGTGAGCGTGGCGTGAGCGTGGCGTGAGCGTGGCGTGGCGTGGCGTGAGCGTAGCGTAGCGTGGCGTGAGCGTGGCCTGAGCGTAGCGTGGCGTGAGCGTGGCCTGGCGTGGCGTGAGCGTGAGCGTAGCGTAGCGTGAGCGTGGCCTGAGCGTGGCGTGGCGTGGCGTGGCGTGAGCGTGGCGTTTCTGTCTTTACACACCAGAAAGGTGTCTGACGCCGCTGCTGGTCTTGTCTGTACACAATGACAGAATATTTCCTTCATATTGACAGGTGCAGTATTTGAAAATCAATAATTATTTATTACATTCATATTTGCATTTATGTTAAAACCTCGAGACTTTCAAACATTATTAAATGTATTTGTGTCAACATGACGTATAAACATCTGGTCGTATTCTATTTTGCCTGGAAACGCTTCCAACGCTCGTTTTCGGCGCCTGAAGGCCATTGTACAGTCGCCGTAGCCGAGCTGTGGAGCGCCAGTGTGACATCATGGGAGCGCCCTAACTGTTTATACCCGCGCCTGGTGGTCGCGACACTAGCTGCAGTCTTCTCCTGAACATGGCATCCTGGCATCCTGGCATCCTGCCCTCGAGCTCGCTCAGGCGTCCTGTTAACGCTTTGTCGTGCGCTGCTGAAAAAAATAGAGCCTGGACGCGTCATTTTGACGAGACGTGCGTGTCACGCAGCCAGTGTGCAAGCTCTAACCTCATGGCCGACACGCTCACGTCACGCAGCCAGCGTGTCTATGCCTTTCACCTGTGTCTACTGTGTATGGTCATTGTGTTTTTCTCATGCCATCAACCTGCTAAGGGACTGCAGATGAAAATCAGCCTGTTTGGCTAAATCTGACACACTTACACGTTGGACTCTGTACTGATGTTGACTCATGTGGTTGTCCTTTTTAAATAAAGAAATCTGGCGCTGTGGCGGGTGTCAATTTAAAGCCCTTAATAACCTTAATACATCTCATAGTATATATATATATATATATATATATATATATATATATATATATATATATATATATATATATACTATGGATAATAACACCTGTGGTCTGCAGACTGCAGCTCTGTCTCTGCTAGCAGAGACTGCAGCTCAGAAGCAGTCTCTGCTAGCAGACGAACACTCACTAATAAACTTATTAAAACAGTGAAAACACGTTTTATAAAACGTTATATTAAACACAATGTGACACAACATACTGACCAACCTCGCGTGCTCCTCAGCCAGGTGAAAAACAAAAAGAAAACACGACATTTCGGGACGTTTAGAAGAGACGCGCTAACCTTTCACGTGTGACGCCTGTCGGCGATGCACCTTCAGAATAAAATACATTCCCCCCCCCCCCCAAAAAAAAGGAAGATGTTCTATTTTAAGACAATAACTTCGGCAAAAAAACTAAATCCCAGTACAACTGTACTACTGTGCTCCCTACGGCTACGTGTTGTTTTGTTGAAACTTCAAAATAAGAGCTGCGACATTGATAGTAAATACTGTAGCCTGAAAACAAGAGTACAAGATTCATTCATAGCAGACAGAAAATAAAACAGAAAATAAATAACAGTTAAAGGGAGGACTAAAAAAATAAATAATAATAAAAACAGTTTCAAAATGTTTTTTTTATTTTATTTTAAACATTTAAAAAATATAAACAGTAAAAAACGTAAATGTATAAAAAAAAAAATGTAAAAAACTAAAACGAAATAGAAAATAAATAACAGTGAAAGGAATAATAAATCATAATAATGAAAACAGTTTTACAACAACAAACACATTTACATTTAAAAAAAAATACAAACAGGACAAAAAAAAATGCAAACAGTAAAGAACATGAAAAAAATATGAGCAATAAAATAAATGCATGCGTATTTAGATGTATAAATATATTGGCGTTTACAGGGATTTGTCCCGGGTGTCCCTGACTCACCGATGTGGATGTTACTCGGGAAACTTGTTCCGCTGCAGAGCCCGAGGATCGGCAGCAGCAGCAGCAGCAGCGGGCGGAGAAGCGAGGGGAGCCGGGGAGAACAGCAGCTCTGCAGCGGGCGGAGCAGCGAGGGGAGCGGGGGAGAACAGCAGCTCTGCGGCCGCCGCATGGTTCCTCCAGCAGCAGCAGCAGCGGCAGCAGCGGCAGCACGACCGGAGTAATCCCATTCAGAGGCTCCGCAGCCCGGACACACTCTCACTCAAACACCGGCAGACTGGTTCCCTCTCTCCGGCTCTTTAGGTGTGTGTCTCTCTCTCTCTCTCTCTCTCTCTCTCTCTCTCTCTCTCTCTCTCTCTCTCTCTCTCTCTCTCTCTCTCTCTCTGTCTCTCTCCCTCTCTCTCTCTCTCTCTCTGTCTCTATCCCTCTCTCTCTCTGTCTCTCTCTCTCTCTGTCTCTCTCTCTCTGTCTCTCTCTCTCTCTCTCTCTCTCTCTCTCTCTCTCTGTCTCTCTCTCTCTGCTCTCTCTCTCTGTCTCTCATCTCTCTCTCTCTGTCTCTCTCTCTCTCTCTCTCTCTCTCTCTCTCTGTCTCTCTCTCTCTCTCTGTCTCTCTCTCTCTCTCTCTCTCTCTCTCTCTGTCTCTCTCTCTCTCTCTGCTCTCTCTCTCTCTCTCTCTCTCTGTCTCTCTATCCCCCTCTCTCTCTCTCTCTCTCTCTCTCTCTCTCTCTCTCTCTCTCTCTCTCTCTCTCTCTCTCTCTCTCTCTCTCTCTCTCTCTCTGTCTCTCTCTCTCTCTCTCTCTCTCTGTCTCTATCCCCCTCTCTCTCTCTCTCTCTCTCTCTCTCTCTCTCTGTCTCTCTCTCTCTGTCTCTCTCTCTCTCTCTGTCTCTCTCTCTCTCTGTCTCTCTCTCTCTCTGTCTCTCTCTCTCTCTCTCTCGTCTCTCTCTGTCTCTCTCTCTCTCTCTCTCTCTCTCTCTGCCTCTCTCTCTGTCTCTCTCTCTCTCTCGTCTCTCTCTCTCTTCTGTCTCTCTCTCTCTCTGTCTCTCTCTCTCTCTGTCTCTCTCTGTCTCTCTCTCTCTCTCTCTCTGTCTCTCTCTCTCTCTCTGCTGCTGTGTTGACTGTCAGAGTGTGTTCATGGTTTCTGAACCAACTACCTCTCTCCCCCTCTATCTTCCTCAGTTTTAAATTTCACCTTTTCATTTTTTAATTTTCAATTTTTTTATTGGCCCTACAAAATCAACATATCTGTGTTGCCAAAGCAGAGAAAAGAAACAACAACAACAAGGAGTCTTCCCGTCTCTCAGTTCATTTTAAAAAGCTTTATTGCCATGAATGTCAGGAAAACAATCTTGCCCAAAGCGTCAATGATGAATGCAATAAGATAAGAAAAAAATATTTAGGTTTGTATTGGCGGCGCCCTCAAAGCAGGAAGTAAGGTGAGGAAGTGTAGGAGCGCCCCGACACACCAAGGAGATCGTCGGTGAGCGACCGTCGCCCTAGTTTTTCTAGACCCTCCTCCACAGCGCTGCGGAGGAGGGTCTGGCTACTCCACACAGCATTCCTGGATGGGAGAAAAACGTGCTCTGGTTTATTGGCATTTCTTTAAACCAATCACAATCATCGTAGGTGAGGCTAAGCGCCTCTCTCTGAGAACGTAAGAGACGTCTCCTGTTTCAACAGCTGGTGGAGTCTCCAGAGGCTGGTTTTAGACCGTAAGAGACGTCTCCTGTTTCTACAGCCAATAGAGAAGTCAGCTGGTGGAGTCTCCAGAGGCTGGTTTTAGAACGTAAGAGACGTCTCCTGTTTCAACAGCCAATAGAGAAGTCAGCTGGTGGAGTCTCCAGAGGCTGGTTTTAGACCGTAAGAGATGTCTCCTGTTTCAACAGCCAATAGAGAAGTCAGCTGGTGGAGTCTCCAGAGGCTGGTTTTAGACCGTAAGAGACGTCTCCTGTTTCAACAGCCAATAGAGAAGTCAGCTGGTGGAGTCTCCAGAGGCTGGTTTTACAACGTAAGAGACGTCTCCTGTTTCAACAGCCAATAGAGAAGTCAGCTGGTGGAGTCTCCAGAGGCTGGTTTTAGACCGTAAGAGAAGTCTCCTGTTTCAACAGCTGATAGAGAAGTCAGCTGGTGGAGTCTCCAGAGGCTGGTTTTAGACCGTAAGAGACGTCTCCTGTTTCAACAGCTGATAGAGAAGTCAGCTGGTGGAGTCTCCAGAGGCTGGTTTTTAGACCGTAAGAGACGCCTCCTGTTTCAACAGCCAATAGAGAAGTCAGCTGGTGGAGTCTCCAGAGGCTGGTTTTAGGACGTAAGCGACGTCTCCTGTTTCAACAGCCAATAGAGAAGTCAGCTGGTGGAGTCTCCAGAGGCTGGCTTTTAGACGTAAGAGACGTCTCCTGTTTCAACAGCCAATAGAGAAGTCAGCTGGTGGAGTCTCCAGAGGCTGGTTTTTAGACCGTAAGAGACGTCTCCTGTTTCAACAGCCAATAGAGAAGTCAGCTGGTGGAGTCTCCAGAGGCTGGTTTTATGACGTAAGAGACGTCTCCTGTTTCAACAGCCGATAGAGAAGTCAGCTGGTGGAGTCTCCAGAGGCTGGTTTAAGACCGTAAGAGATGTCTCCTGTTTCAACAGCTGATAGAGAAGTCAGCTGGTGGAGTCTCCAGAGGCTGGTTTTATGACGTAAGAGACGTCTCCTGTTTCAACAGCCGATAGAGAAGTCAGCTGGTGGAGTCTCCAGAGGCTGGTTTTTAGAACGTAAGCGACGTCTCCTGTTTCAACAGCCAATAGAGAAGTCATCTGGTGGAGTCTCCAGAGGCTGGTTTTATGACGTAAGAGACGTCTCCTGTTTCAACAGCCAATAAAGAAGTCATCTGGTGGAGTCTCCAGAGGCTGGTTTTTAGACCGTAAGAGACGTCTCCTGTTTCAACAGCCGATAGAGAAGTCAGCTGGTGGAGTCTCCAGAGGCTGGTTTACGACGTAAGAGACGTCTCCTGTTTCAACAGCCAATAGAGAAGTCAGCTGGTGGAGTCTCCGAGGCTGGTTTAGACGTGAGACGTCTCCTGTTTCAACAGCCAATAGAAGTCAGCTGGTGGAGTCTCTAGAGCTGGTTTTAGGGACGTAAGAGACGTCTCCTGTTTCAACAGCCAATAGAGAAGTCAGCTGGTGGAGTCTCCAGAGGCTGGTTTTAGACCGTAGAGACGTCTCCTGTTTCAACAGCCAATGAGAGTCAGCTGGTGAGTCTCCAGAGGCTGGTTTTTAGACGCTAAGAGACGTCTCCTGTTTCAACAGCCAATAGAGAAGTCAGCTGGTGGAGTCTCCAGAGGCTGGTTTTAGACCGTAAGAGACGTCTCCTGTTTCAACAGCCGATAGAGAAGTCAGCTGGTGGAGTCTCCAGAGGCTGGTTTTAGACCGTAAGAGACGTCTCCTGTTTCAACAGCCAATAGAGAAGTCAGCTGGTGAGTCTCCAGAGGCTGGTTTTAGGACGTAAGAGACGTCTCCTGTTTCAACAGCCAATAGAGAAGTCAGCTGGTGGAGTCTCCAGAGGCTGGTTTTAGACCGTAAGAGACGTCTCCTGTTTCAACAGCTGATAGAGAAGTCAGCTGGTGGAGTCTCCAGAGGCTGGTTTTAGAACGTAAGAGACGTCTCCTGTTTCAACAGCTGATAGAGAAGTCAGCTGGTGGAGTCTCCAGAGGCTGGTTTTACAACGTAAGAGACGTCTCCTGTTTCTACAGCCAATAGAGAAGTCAGCTGGTGGAGTCTCCAGAGGCTGGTTTTAGGACGTAAGAGACGTCTCCTGTTTCTACAGCCAATAGAGAAGTCAGCTGGTGGAGTCTCCAGAGGCTGGTTTTAGGACGTAAGAGACGTCTCCTGTTTCAACAGCTGATGAGAGCGCTCAGCTGGTGTGGAGCCTCCAGAGGCTGGTTTAGGACGTAGAGACGTCTCCTGTTTCAACAGCCAATAGAGAAGTCAGCTGGTGGAGTCTCCAGAGGCTGGTTTTAGAACGTAAGAGACGTCTCCTGTTTCAACAGCTGATAGAGAAGTCAGCTGGTGGAGTCTCCAGAGGCTGGTTTTAGACCGTAAGAGACGTCTCCTGTTTCAACAGCTGATAGAGAAGTCAGCTGGTGGAGTCTCCAGAGGCTGGTTTTACAACGTAAGAGACCCACACGTTTCCACTAGTCTCGTTGCAAATCTTTGGTCTGAACTGGGCTTTAGTCGTGCAACAGAAAAAACAATCACAATCGTCAAATGTCTTGTTTTGTCCACAAATAAGATATTCACTTTACTGTCACATAGTCTCCCATTGCCAGACCTTCCGCCACAGCGCTGCAAAGGAAGGTCTGGCTAGTCTTTGTTGTTTTGGTGGAACATGTGTACGTTCAAAAGTAGTTGTAGTTGTGCAACAGAAAGCTCAGATTGGACAGATAGTCTAGCTAGCTGTCTGGATTTACCCTGCAGAGATCTGAGGACCAGTTAACCATAGTCCTCATAGTTACATTCCACTGATATTTACTTTCCCTGGGCCATCGGGGCCTACGTTGGGCAAAAGTGGCCCAAATCATCAAGTGACCAGGTCAGACTTCTTCAGAAGTAGTGTGAACACTCAAATCAGAGTTAGACCACCTCCATATGTGGTCCTTTTTTCAATGTGGCCGCAGTGTGAACAACCAAAGCGCATTTGATGCGACTTTTACGTCAATCTACATCAACATTTGTCACAATTATGCTCCAGTGGGAGGTAGCCCGAGACACAGACAGTAACATTAAAAACTAGACTAGGCCTACAACATGGAGAACAGTGATGGAGCAGGTCACTGGAGGGAGGGGGAGGTGTTAGACCTCATTAGTGTACGGGGAGATACTTCAATTCAATCAAAACTAGAAGGATCATACCGTAACCGCTCCTCCTCAGCACCTGCTCATTAATGTTACGGCTGCCATTACACAAACATTTTGAAATAAAAGTTTAATTTAAAAAATAAAATAAAATGCTTCTTTCCTCCATAACCTCCCTAACTTAACTAGCCTGGGAAAACCCTGACGAACTTTCGGCAAATTTGAATTTGAGTCTGGCCAAGAGCCCATTTCCAATGTTTCCAAATCGAGGCACCAATCACAACCGTTGAGGTGGGCTTTACACCAATCACAACCGTTGAGGAGGGCTTTACACCAATCACAACCGTTGAGGCGGGCTCTACACCAATCACAACCGTTGAGGAGGGCTTTACACCAATCACAACCGTTGAGGCGGGCTTTACACCAATCACAACCGTTGAGGCGGGCTCTACACCAATCACAACCGTTGAGGCGGGCTCTACACCAATCACAACCGTTGAGGCGGGCTTTACACCAATCACAACCGTTGAGGCGGGCTCTACACCAATCACAACCGTTGAGGCGGGCTTTACACGATGACGGCGAGCAGCTTTTTGTTTACATTCAACATGGCGGTCACCGAAGTGCAGCAACCCGATGACGCCGTCACTCCTACGTCACCCGGATCGTTGGTCTGATGGGTTGAAGGACTATCCAATTGCACCCAGAGGCATTTGAGCGACGTCCGTTGGTGACGCCACTTTGGAAATGAGCTGTGAATGAAGCTTCCCCAGACCCCCCCCCCTCTCAGTTACAGCTGAGAGGGGGGGGGGTCTGGGGTCAACCAGGCTATAACTTCAGTGCAGCAGCGTGCTGCATCTGATGTCATAGTTATTGGTCTTTTGTGCATGCGGGTCAGTTCAAAACCGCAAACAGTTCACACTGGAATCTGATACAGGCCACATTTTAAAAGGTCAAGTCAACAGCCAAACAACAAATCAGATCTGAGCAAAAAAATCTGAATTAAGCATTAAGATTTGCGGTGTGAACGTAGCCTAATATTGTTGAACTGTTGTCTAAAACTGTGTTTTATGTTTTGCTCATTTTATTTCCTGTATTGTTCCTACATTAGATGATATATCTCTCCACAGTCCAGCATGTTTCTGCTTCTTGTTGTTCTCTGCTGTTTCTAATCCCAAAATGGCCGCCCTCCTACACAGTTTGCCCACACAAGAAAATAACGGGGACACTGTTAATCCCCCTTCTATTCACTTCTGAATCCTGTTAATTTACTGAGACAAAACCAGGAGAGAGAGGATTTATCTGCTCTCCACAAACACAGAAAACAGGACGCATGACCGATGCCATGTTCTCACTGCAGCCCAGGTTTTATGTCTGCAAAATCGCAGCGCTGGCCTGCAGATACTTTCAGTTTCAATAGAAAGTTAGTTCCTACTTCCATGTTAGCACCTCCAAAACACAAGTGATGTGTCCCAACTCCATCCCCACAGCCCCCATCATTGTTCATGAGGAACCACTTGAGTTTGTGGAAGATTTCTGGGCAGATCTCATCAGTAAGGACAGTGAGGCATCTAAAGACATTAAAGCAAGGCTGGGAAAGGCTCAGGGTGCCTTCTCCCAACCTGCGTGAAGCTGGTCCCCCCATGTCATCCAAAAATTATTAGAAACACTGCTATTCGTTTGTGCCGGTTTGTGCCGGTTTGTGCCGTAGAAAGTATTGTTTGTGCTGTTAAGGGTTTAATTTTCTGGCCAGTGACGTCACCCAGCCCCCCATTAATGTCCGAATCTCCCCAAAATGGTCTCAATCGTTTGTGCTACTTTGTTTTATTATTATTATTATTAGTTATTACGCTTTATTACGCGCGTGACGTCACCCCCCCCCCATTAATGTCATGGGAGTGATGGCTGGTGTCAGAAGCCTTTGCAGCGCAAATAGCAGCCGTGTAACAAATAAAGCCTGAAGCACAAATGTTTCTTTTAACGGCACAAATCAGCACAAACGAATAGCAGTGTTTTTAATCATTTTTGGATGACATGGGGGGCCGGCTTCACGCAGAGATGTTCTCCCAACTCCGTCCCACCTGGAGATCAAAACAGTA
>NW_027595409.1:57500-65000 GCF_031162955.1 Sander vitreus | reverse complement strand
TGTGTGGGAGCGTGGGTGCGTGGAGTGCGTGGGTGTGTGGGAGCGTGGGTGCGTGGGGGCGTAGGTGTGTGGAGTGCGTGGGTGAGTGGATGCGTGGGTGTGTGGAGTGCGTGGGAGCGTGGAGTGCGTGGGTGTGTGGATGCGTGGGTGTGTGGGAGCGTGGGTGCGTGGGAGCGTAGGTGTGTGGGAGCGTGGGTGCGTGGGTGGGTGGATGCATGGGTGTGTGGGAGCGTGGGTGCGTGGGATCGTGGGTGTGTGGCAGCGTGGGTGCGTGGGTGCGTGGGAGCGTGGGTGCGTGGGAGCGTGGGTGCGTGGGAGCGTGGAGTGCGTGGGTGTGTGGGAGCGTGGGTAGGGTGGATGCGTGGGAGCGTGGGTGTGTGGATGCGTGGGAGCGTGGGTGCGTGGGAGCGTGGGTGTGTGGATGCGTGGGTGCGTGGGAGCGTGGGTGTGTGGATGCGTGGGAGCGTGGAGTGCGTGGGAGCGTGGGTGTGTGGGAGTGTGGAGTGCGTGGGAGCGTGGGTGTGTGGAGTGCGTGGGTGGGTGGATGCATGGGTGTGTGGGAGCGTGGGTGCGTGGGATCGTGGGTGTGTGGGCAGCGTGGGTGCGTGGGTGCGTGGGAGCGTAGGGTGCGTGGGAGCGTGGGTGTGTGGATGCGTGGGAGCGTGGGTGCGTGGGTGCGTGGGAGCGTGGGTGTGTGGGAGCGTGGGTGTGTGGAAGCGTGGGTGCGTGGGTGCGTGGGTGCGTGGGAGCGTGGGTGCGTGGGTGTGTGGATGCGTGGGTGCGTGGGAGCGTGGGTGTGTGGATGCGTGGGAGCGTGGGAGCGTGGGTGTGTGGATGCGTGGGTGCGTGGGTGTGTGGGTGCGTGGGTGCGTGGGAGCGTGGGTGCGTGGGAGCGTGGGTGTGTGGGTGCGTGGGTGCGTGGGTGCGTGGGAGCGTGGAGTGCGTGGGTGTGTGGGTGCGTGGGAGCGTGGGTGCGTGGGAGCGTGGGTGTGTGGATGCGTGGATGCGTGGGTGCGTGGGAGCGTGGGTGCGTGGGGGCGTGGGTGCGTGGGAGCGTGGGTGTGTGGGAGCGTGGGTGCGTGGGTGCGTGGGTGTGTGGGTGCGTGGGTGCGTGGGAGCGTGGGTGCGTGGGTGCGGCCTCCCCCCTCAAACGCCGCTGATCTTGCGTCACTTGACGAGAACGGGGCCCTCGCCAAGTGACACGTTATCTGAAAGAGCTAATGACTGCATATGATCTCACGTTGTGATGATCCAGCTCTTCTTATCAATCATGTAAACAGTAGTGCCGTGTCATTATATAGTGTAGCACTGATTGAGAGCTCTTGGCCTGTTCAGCACCATCGCTGTCCATCAGCAGTCGCTGTCCCTCAGCTGTCTCTGTCCCTCAGCCGTCTCTGTCCATCAGCTGTCGCTGTCCCTCAGCTGTCTCTGTCCATCAGCTGTCTCTGTCCATCAGCCGTCGCTGTCCCTCAGCTGTCTCTGACTGTCAGCTGTCTCTTACCGTCAGCTGTCTCTGTCCCTCAGCTGTCTCTGTCCATCAGCTGTCTCTGTCCCTCAGCTGTCTCTGTCCCTCAGCTGTCTCTGTCGGTCAGCTGTCTCTGTCCCTCAGCTGTCTCTGTCCCTCAGCTGTCTCTGTCCCTCAGCCGTCGCTGTCCCTCAGCTGTTGCTGTCCCTCAGCTGTCTCTGTCCATCAGCTGTCTCTGTCCATCAGCTGTCTCTGTCCCTCAGCTGTAAAAATGTCTTTTCTTTGTGTTTAATTTGACATGAAGGCTTATTGGCTCAACAAGTGAGACATTATAACGTGCAGATCAGATATTTTAGCTGTTTTTAACAGTTACAATTTTAAGATGACTTGGTAGCAATGGGCCCCATGATGAAGCTCCGCCCCCACTGTCCTGAGAGTCTAGCTCCGCCCCCACTGTCCTGAGAGCCTAGCTCCGCCCCCACTGTCCTGAGAGTCTAGCTCCGCCCCCACTGTCCTGAGAGTCTAGCTCCGCCCCCACTGTACTGAGAGCCTAGCTCAGCCCCCACTGTCCTGAGAGTCTAGCTCCGCCCCCACTGTCCTGAGAGCCTAGCTCCACCCCCACTGTCCTGAGAGTCTAGCTCCGCCCCCACTGTCCTGAGAGCCTAGCTCCGCCCCCACTGTCCTGAGAGTCTAGCTCCGCCCCCACTGTCCTGAGAGCCTAGCTCCGCCCCCACTGTCCTGAGAGTCTAGCACACACAGAAACACACACACAGACACACAGAGACACACTGTGTCTCTGTGTGTGTTTCTGTGTGTTTCTGTATGTGTGTGTGTGTCTGTGTGTGTGTGTATGTCTGTGTGTGTGTGTGTGTGTGTGTGTGTGTGTGTGTGTGTGTGTGTGTGTGTGTGTGTGTGTCTCTGTGTGTGTGTGTGTGTGTGTGTCTCTGTGTGTGTGTGTGTGTGTGTGTGTGTGTGTGTGTGTGTGTGTGTGTGTGTGTCTGTCTCTGTGTGTGTATTTGTGTGTGTGTGTGTGTCTGTGTGTGTGTGTGTCTGTGTGTGTGTGTGTGTGTGTGTGTGTGTGTGTGTGTGTGTGTGTGTGTGTGTGTGTGTGTGTGTGTGTGTGTGTGTGTGTGTGTGTGTGTGTGTGTGTGTGTGTGTGTGTGTGTGTGTGTGTGTATTCAGCAGTATATAAAACTAAAGATCAGGTTTTTTTTACCTATTAGAGGTGCAGAGCGCCACACGGCAACTTTTCGTCATTGTACCAACCATAACAAACCCGTAAACATGAGTGTGTTGTAAGTTGTGAGATCGTTGGGAGTCTCCCTCTGGCTCTCTGCTGCTGTAGTGAAGGAAAAGTAGGCCATACAAGCCTGAAAGGCAGAACAAAGCCCGGAGAACGCCTGGATAACTTAAGCTTTAAAAATACATGAGGCACCTCCGCCCCCCCCCCCCTTATCAAACATTAAGGAGCCGCTGAAAACACGTTGAACACACTCAGAAGAAACATATTAATGGTAAACACAGACCTGAAAACATGTTTCATTACACACACGTATACGCACACAAACACACGAAACAAACGCTCAGAGGCTGCCGAGGCTTTTCAACATCCTAACACGCTCTCTACGGGACTGTTGTCACCTTACGCTGATGACACGCCGGCTTATAAGTCCGAACACCAAGAGACAAAAGTGCCAAAAATATCAAAAAAGTACCAGAAACGTCACGTGTGTGTGTGTGTGTGTGTGTGTGTGTGTCTGTGTGCGTGTGTGTGTGTGTCTGTCTGTGTGCGTGTCTGTCTGTGTCTGTGTCTGTGTCTGTGTGTGTGTGTGTGTGTGTGTGTGTCTGTGTGCGTGTGTGTGTGTGTCTGTGTGTGTGTGTGTGTGTGTGTGTGTCTGTGTCTGTCTGTCTGTCTGTCTGTGTGTGTGTGTGTGTGTGTCTGTGTGTGTGTGTGTGTGTGTGTGTGTCTGTGTCTGTCTGTCTGTCTGTGTGTGTGTCTGTCTGTCTGTCTGTCTGTGTGTGTGTGTGTGTGTGTGTCTGTCTCTGTGTGTGTGTGTGTCTGTCTCGTGTGTGTGTGTGTGTGTGTGTCTGTGTCTGTGTGTGTGTGTGTGTGTGTGTCTGTGTCTGTGTGTGTGTCTGTGTGTGTGTGTGTCTCTGTCTGTCTGTGTGTGTGTGTGTGTGTGTGTGTGTGTGTGTGTGTGTGTGTGTCTGTGTGTGTGTGTGTGTGTGTGTGTGTGTGTGTGTGTGTGTCTGTCTGTGTCTGTGTGTGTGTGCTGTCTCTGTCTGTCTGTGTGTGTGTGTGTGTGTGTGTGTGTGTGTGTGTGTGTGTGTGTGTGTGTGTCTGTGTCTGTGTCTGTAGTGTCTGTGTGTGTGTGTGTGTGTGTGTGTGTGTGTGTGTGTGTGTGTGTGTGTGTGTGTGTGTCCATCACGTCGACCAGCGTAGCGCGGAGTGACAGCGTAGGGTTCAGCAGAAACCCAACCCCGTCAAAAAGCCCAATATTCAGCCCAATCTGAACCAGAATCCTGGATTTGGTGCATCCCTAATCAGCAGTAAAGGGCTCCAGTCCTGCCTCACATCCAGGTTACCGTCTCCTCCACCAGTCCCTGTCCTTAAAGGCACTTAGAGACCAATGGAGCAGGAGGCCACCTAGATGGGGGGGCAGGACCCGAGCTCTCAGGGCCACCTCAGTAATCAACAGCGTGAAGGAGAGGGTTTGGTGATCGGGCCTGAGCCTTCCTGAGTTTGTGTCCTGTCTACTGTGACAGTATGTTTGGGTTTACCCCACATACAGTCCATATAACATCAAATAACTGATTCAATATAAAATAAAAAGTAAAATTGGTTCATCTGTTGTATCATTTGCTTTTAGAGCTGTAAATATGCAACAGCTGATTCTGTTAAAGTGCCCATATTATGACAAAAATACTTTTTCTGGGATTTGGGGAGTTATTTTGTGTCTCTGGTGCTTCATACAGACGTTGATAACCCTCCATGCTGTTCTGAGAGAGATTTGGTTCCTGAATGTGTCCTGTCTTCAGTCTCCGGGTCAGCTGTTCAAAATCGGCACGGCTTGTGATGTCACAAGCCGAAACGAGCTAGCTAACCGCAACCGTTAGCTCGTAGCTGCTAACGCTAGCATGCTACCTCGTTCTCAATAGCAAAGCACTGCTACAACACACCAGTTCACCATCATCTACTAAAGAACTACTTCCATGTGCGCCCTCATTTAGAAGAAGTCTCCCAGCTAATCCTGCCTTGTAACTGACTGAAGGTGGAGAAACAGCCTTTCTTTTACTGTCTATGGAGCTAGCTAGCTGACATGATCTACATCTGAGCTACTGAGCATGTGCGAGAGCAATCAAAGATAGTACAGAAGAAGAAGAAGAAAAGAGGTCTCACTCTGTAGCTAAAACAGAGACCAGCTGAAAGAGGATCTGCAGCAGTGAGAGAGAGCTGTGCAGTACAACAACAATATGGAGTTTTTTGATAATTAAACCATGTAAACCTATTCTGGTACAACCTTAAAATACAGTTATGAACCTGAAAATGAGCAGAATATGGGCGCTTTAAATATATGAATTTCAAATACCATCCACAGCTGATAAACAACATATAAAAAACTACATTTCCAGATTTCTCAATGTCGGTGTGCACCATTCCACCAGGTCTGTTTTTAAAGGCACACTATGCAAGATTTGTACGTTAATATAACAGCTTCGAAGTCATTTCGATGGTAAACTAACTCGTAGTGGGGCGAATCATCCCGATAGAAAGCAGGGGGGGGGACGCCGCTGGCAAAACCAGCAATGCAGGGTTGAGAGGTGGCGTCCCGCCAAAACTCGCGGGAAGGAGGGGAGGGGATCAGGCCGTGAGTGCAGAGACGGCTCTGTATACGACAGTAACGTTAAATACAAGCACTCCACAGGGTCCACGACTCTAGGGGTCGCTGTTTGACAAAAAACGGGAACTGCATAGTATGCCTTTAAATGTAAAGTAAGAATGACTTAGTCTACAATGGTGGTAGGTCATTCAGTAAGTGTAACTACCTATTAGATATGGAGTTTGTTCTGACCCATTATTAGGCCTATGTCACGTTAGCACGCTGAGAAGAGACAGAATAATACGTTTCTGTTACAGCATTCAAAACCAATGTAAAAATAACAGCAACTGTGTTACCTTATCTTTAAATAAACCAGTACCTTAGCCTGATTTGCACCCAAATATAAAGATGTTGAGATCAAAAATAACTCACGAATAGCTCACAGCTCCTCAACCTGGGCACAGTGTGTCCTGGACTCTCATCTCTTAATAACTTGCTCTGTGTATTATCCGTCCATCAAGGGAACAAAAAAAATAAAGAGGTCTTTAACGTCCTTCGAGGGGTCGCTGCAGAGTCCTCCGGTTAATGTCCAGCCATGTGATACCTCGTCTCGACGTATAAGAAATATTGAAATTAGATTAATGAAAAATATTTCCCAAAGCCGACTCCAATAGATAGCTTGCTGGGGACCTTCAGCAATATCTTCAGTGAAAGATTACGTTTCTGTAGTGTCGTGGGAATTGTCTAAGGCCAAACTAATCTGACTCCTGTTATTTAATTCCTGCGCCTTCTTTTATTGGACTTACGTTCACCAGAACACAAGGATCAGTCAGAGACGATGAGTTCAGTCAGCAATGTTTACCGAGTCCAGCATAGGAGTTACCCCCAATTTCCACCAACTGCAGAACGTCTGCGGATCCGCTCAGGAAGTCGAGCACAGAAACAAAATAAAAATCTGGTTACTTTCCAAAATAAAATACACCGTGCTCACGGCAGATCATATTTCCCTGCACTACACCTTGAAAACGTCAGAATGGATGCAAACAAACTGTTTTTGGTTGTTGGTTTTGTGGTTCTGTTTATAGCAACTACATCCGGTTAAATCGCACGATCATACATGAATTTGCGAGATCTCGTGGCAGTCATGGCCGCAGCTGTAGCTGGTCGGTATTGAAGGACGGCGGAGCACGGAGCCGACACGCAGTAGGTGGAAATAAGGAGTTACAGCACAGCTGTGGGTTCACAAACAGAGACTAAGTTTCTCTAGCAACAGACATCAAGTCAGAGCTGGTCCACCAAATTAGCTCCTGAAGTGAGCCCTGATCTATTCTAATTAAATTTTCATATAGTGTCAAATCATAACAGGAGTTATCTCAGGACACTTTACACATAGAGGAGGTCTAGACCACACTCTATCATTTACAAGGACCCAACAATTCCAGTGATTCCCCCAAGAGCATGCATGAATGCGTAAGTGCGACAGTGGCGAGGAAAACTCCCTTTTAGGAAGAAACCTGGGACAGACCCAGGCTCTTGGTAGGGGGTGTCTGACGGGACAGACCCAGGCTCTTGGTAGGGGGTGTCTGACGGGACAGACCCATGCTCTTGGTAGGGGGTGTCTGATGGGACAGACCCAGGCTCTTGGTAGGGGGGTGTCTGACGGGACAGACCCAGGCTCTTGGTAGGGGGTGTCTGACGGGACAGACCCAGGCTCTTGGTAGGCGGTGTCTGACGGGACAGACCCATGCTCTTGGTAGGCGGTGTCTGACGGGACAGACCCAGGCTCTTGGTAGGGGGTGTCTGACGGGACAGACCCAGGCTCTTGGTAGGCGGTGTCTGACGGGACAGACCCAGGCTCTTAGTAGGTGGTGTCTGACGGGACAGACCCAGGCTCTTAGTAGGGGGTGTCTGACGGGACAGACCCATGCTCTTAGTAGGTGGTGTCTGACGGGACAGACCCAGGCTCTTGGTAGGGGGTGTCTGACGGGACGGACCCAGGCTCTTGGTAGGTGGTGTCTGACGGGACAGACCCAGGCTCTTGGTAGGGGGTGTCTGATGGGACAGACCCAGGCTCTTGGTAGGGGGTGTCTGACGGGACAGACCCAGGCTCTTGGTAGGGGGTGTCTGACGGGACAGACCCAGGCTCTTGGTAGGGGGTGTCTGACGGGACAGACCCAGGCTCTTGGTAGGGGGTGTCTGACGGGACAGACCCAG
>NW_027595409.1:32500-40000 GCF_031162955.1 Sander vitreus | reverse complement strand
CGCCCAGAATGCACCTGAACACACCTCCCTGTAAGACCAGCACGCCCAGAATGCACCTGAACACACCTCCCTGTAAGACCAGCACGCCCAGAATGCACCTGAACACACCTCCCTGTAAGACCATGGGCCACAGATGGGAGCAGCTGCATTTACTATTTAAATGACGCAAGCGCTGGATGGGAAATTGACAACTGCGTCATTCTTAAACTAGCAAAGACACTTGTGTCGGGCTTGGCGCTGCGCCGGGTGCAAGATAGGGCCCTAAGTGTCGCTAGAAGGATGGAAGTCGACGTGTAAGGAAAACGGGCCGGATAAACTGAATCCAACTACGTTATTTGGTTGCATGGTTCAACGATATTCCTACTTGCCCAAAGTCATTTTTTTGGCTTGTATACAAATTGCTTTATTGGTCAGTGGTCATCAAATAATGACAAAGACTTAAGAAAATTGGAAAAAAATATCCACTTTTATCTGCCTTGCACTCAAAGTGGCGGAAAACTTTGCAAACATTGTAGTTGTTTCATTGAAATCCTCTGTTGCCACCCAAGGAAACTCCTTCTTCCAGGATGCTTGAGACTCTCTCTTTTGCTTCAACTCATAAGCAGCCATCATCATCTACTTCTTCTTCTAACAAGACAGCTGCCAGTCACACGTTACTGGCACCAACTTAATTCTTGATTGGCCAATGGCACACTCAAAATCATTCAGACTGAGTCTTTGAGGGGTTGAGAATGAGAGAAGACCGAGTCTTTGAGAAGTTGAGACTGAGACTTTGAGAGGTTGAGACCGAGACTTTGAGAGGTTGAGACCGAGACTTTGAGAGGTTGAGACCGAAACTTTGGGGGGTTGAGAAAAAGACAATAACAAGACTTTGAGAGACCGTGACAAGACCAAGACTTTGAGAGGTTGAGACCGAGACTTTGAGGGGTTGAGACCGAGACTTTGAGAGGTTGAGACCGAGACTTTGAGAGGTTGAGACCGAGACTTTGAGGGGTTGAAACAAAAGCTTTGAGGGATTGAGACCGAGACTTTGAGGGGTTGAGACCGAGACTTTGAGGGGTTGAGACCAAAGACTTTGAAGGGTTGAGACCGAGACTTTGAGGGGTTGAAACCGAGACTTTGAGAGATTGAGAATGAGACTTTGAGGGATTGAAACCGAGACTTTGAGATGTAAAGACTTGAGAGGTTGAGACCGAGACTTTGAGGGGTTGTAAAGACCGAGACTTTGAGAGGTTGAGACCGAGACTTTGAGGGGTTGAGAATGAGACTTTGAGGGGTTGAGAAAGAGACTTTGAAGGGTTGAGAATGAGACTTTGGGGGGTTGAGACAGAGACTTTGAAGGGTTGAGAATGAGACTTTGAGGGGTTGAGACAGAAACTTTGAGGGGTTGAGGAAGAGAAAATATCAAGACTTTGAGAGACCGTGACAAGACCGAGACTTTGAGGGGTTGAAACCAAAGCTTTGAGGGGTTGAGACCGAGACTTTGAGAGGTTGAGACCGAGACGTTGAGGGGTTGAGAACGAGACTTTGAGAGATTGAGAATGAGACTTTGAGGGGTTGAAACCGAGACTTTGAGGGGTTGAGAGCGAGACTTTGAGAGGTTGAGACCGAGACTTTGAGGGGTTGAGACCGAGACTTTGAAGGGTTGAGACCGAGACTTTGAGGGGTTGAGACCGAGACGTTGAGGGGTTGAGATCGAAGTATTGAGGGGTTGAGAACGAGACTTTGAGAGGTTGAGACCGAAACTTTGAGGGGTTGAGACCGAGACTTTGAGGGGTTGAGAACGAGACTTTGAGAGGTTGAGAACGAGACTTTGAGAGGTTGGTAACGAGACATTGAGAGGGTTGAGACCGAGACTTTGAGAGATTGAGAACGAGACTTTGAGGGGTTGAGACCGAGACTTTGAGGGGTTGAGACAAAAATTTCAAAAATGACAAAATGACAATTGTTGGGAGTGAGAGGAGGTTAACAGGAACACATTTCAAAAATAGAAATGAGTCAACTTCTTGGTTGCATTTGAAGCAGGAAGCTTGACATCCAATCACAGTAACGATGTTAACAAATAAATCCTTTAGTGAGATCCCTGCAGTTGTGGTGGTGAAAGAGTCCTCTTCATGTAGACAGAGGCAAGACCGACTGGACTACAACACTTAGCACAACTGGAGCACCAGGAGGAAACCCACGCAAACACTAGAAGAACATGCAAACTCCACACAGAACCCTGTAATCAGAACCCACCTGGGATCGAACCCGGTAATCTGCAGGGCCTAGTTGCTGCGAGCCAACAGTGCCAAACACTGAGCCTCTTTATTTAATATTAATAATAATAATAATAATAATAATAATAATACATACGTGGAATACATACGAATTGCAGAGCGTTATTTGTGCTGACAGTGAAAGAGGACAGCCTGCAAAACACACACACACACACACACACACAGACACACACACACACACACACACACACACACACACACACACACAGACACACAGACAGAAAGACAGACACACACACACACACACACACACACAGACACACACACACACACACACACACACACACACACACACACACACACACACACACACACACACACAGACACACACACACAGAAAGACAGACACACACACACAGAAAGACAGACACACACACACACACACAGAAAGACACACACACACACACACACACACTCACACACACACACACACACACACACACACACAAACACAGACACACACACACACACACAGAAAGACATACTCAAACACACACAGACACACACAGACAGAAAGACATACACACACACACACTCAAACACAGACACACACACACAGACACACACAAACACAGACACACACACACACACACACACACACACACACACACACTCTCTCTCTCTGCCTCTGTAGCCTGGGGTCGTGTGTTTAGATCATCTGGATTAGTGAAGTGAATGCAGCTGGACTCTCCATCTCTCTATCTCCTCTCTGAATCTTCCCTCTTTTATTCTTTTATTCTTTATTTTCTTCTGTTATTTCTCAGCTCTCTCCTCTCCTCCTGTCTTTCCTCCTCTCTTCCCCCCGTTGATCGTATTATTATTATTTCATCTTCTCTTCCCCGAGGTCACAGTTATTCCAGCCTTCACTTTCTGTTTTATGAACCTCCCTCGTCTTCGTCTTCATCTTAATCTTCCTCTGTGCTCCGCCTGCAGCCACGCAGCTGGGAATTAAGAAGCTCGGTGACCTCCGACCGCCAGTCGCTGATCATCATCTGGCACCAAAACACACAAAACTACCGTACTCTCAGGGGGAAAAGATGGATCACTCCACACAAATGCACCATGTAATACGTGATTTGCACGCAACGGAGTTATTGGATTGGTTATATGACTGTTTGGGTTGAATGGTGGTCGTCTCGCTCCCCTCTAGCGCCTGTGAGCTGAAAAACCACCTTTGCAACTTTGGGCCGGGGAGATGGCGGCCTCAGCATCAGGAAGCATGGCGTGATATCAGGTCTCGCCATGTAACGACTTGCTTCACGGCACTGCACACATACGCCCATCCAGGAACAGGATAACAAGGTAGAGATGGAGGTTTCACTATCGTCATGGCTGAGCCGGCTAACAGGAAGCAGAAAGATAGGAAAGCATTGTTGGAGGAACAGAGGAAGAGGAAACAGCAGACTGACAGAGAGGAGTCAGACACGAGGAAACATAGGAGCTGTAGGGGGGGTCTATAGAGGAACCTGTAGGGGGGGGGCTCTATAGAGGAACCTGTAGGGGGGGCTCTATAGAGAAACCTGTAGGGGGGGGGGCTCTATAGAGAAACCTGTAGGGGGGGGCTCTATAGAGAAACCTGTAGGGGGGGGCTCTATAGAGAAACCTGTAGGGGGGGGCTCTGTAGAGGAACCTGTAGGGGGGGGGGCTCTATAGAGGAACCTGTAGGGGGGGCTCTATAGAGAAACCTGTAGGGGGGGGGGCTCTGTAGAGAAACCTGTAGGGGGGGGGGCTCTATAGAGGAACCTGTAGGGGGGGCTCTATAGAGAAACCTGTAGGGGGGGGCTCTATAGAGAAACCTGTAGGGGGGGGCTCTATAGAGGAACCTGTAGGGGGGGCTCTGTAGAGAAACCTGTAGGGGGGGGGCTCTACAGAGAAACCTGTAGGGGGGGGCTCTGATAGAGGAACCTGTAGGGGGGCTCTATAGAGAAACCTGTAGGGGGGCTCTATAGAGAAACCTGTAGGGGAGGGCTCTATAGAGAAACCTGTAGGGGGGGGCTCTATAGAGGAAACCTGTAGGGGGGGGGGCTCTATAGAGGAAACCTGTAGGGGGGCTCTATAGAGAAACCTGTAGGGGATCTCTACAGAGAAACCTGTAGGGGGGCTCTATAGAGGAACCTGTAGGGGGGCTCTATAGAGGAACCTGTAGGGATCTCTACAGAGAAACCTGTAGGGGGGGGCTCTATAGAGAAACCTGTAGGGGGGCTCTATAGAGGAAACCTGTAGGGGGCTCTATAGAGAAACCTGTAGGGGGGCGGGGGATCTCTATAGAGAAACCTGTAGGGGAGCTCTATAGAGGAACCTGTAGGGGGGAGCTCTATAGAGAAACCTGTAGGGGGGGGGGCTCGATAGAGGAACCTGTAGTGGGGCTCTATAGAGGAACCTGTAGGGATCTCTACAGAGAAACCTGTAGGGGGGGGGCTCTATAGAGAAACCTGTAGGGATCTCTATAGAGAAACCTGTAGGGGGGGGCTCTATAGAGAAACCTGTAAGGGGGGGGCTCTATAGAGAAACCTGTAGAGCCCCCCCTACAGGTTTCTCAACAATATTGCGCCCCTCTGCAATTTGGATATTGCACTAGTTGATATTGTGATTTCGATACATGGTGAGATATCAGACGCACTCGTTCATGACAACACGCAGAACGTCACTGACTGAAGAGATGACGGTGAAACTGAAGAAGACTAAACATGTAGAGGAAGAAACAACAGGCTGTGGCAGTTTGGCTCCCAGTGTAAATGATGTATTCCTGTTTGGGGGGGCAGCCAGGTCTCTCTCCTGGCAGTAAGATACAGGTTTCTTTTTTCTTTTTAAATCAAATGTCACAAAGGATGTACATCTTCACACGTTGTACACCTTCCCTTCCCAATGAACGACCATGACAGCAATAAACATAACTCAAAAGCTAGTACAAAACTACATATTGGTGTATTTAGAGATTTTAGAGATCACAAGGTAAAGCACAATCCAACTCAAAACTCTACTTCGGGTTTTCTGCACACGGTTAAGACCAGACCAGTGCTGACAACGAGAGGAAAATACAGCTGGTCAGTTACAAAGCATCATAGTCCCATGGAGTCCAGTCAGTCAGTCCAAGAATCCAGTCAGTCAGTCCAAGAATCCAGTCAGTCAGTCCAAGAATCCAGTCAGTCAGTCCAAGTATCCAGTCTGTCCAAGTATCCAGTCAGTCCAAGAATCCAGTCAGTCTGTCCAAGAATCCAGTCAGTCAGTCCAAGAATCAAGTCAGTCAGTCAGTCCAAGAATCCAGTCAGTCAGTCCAAGAATCCAGTCAGTCAGTCCAAGAATCCAGTCAGTCAGTCCAAGAATCCAGTCAGTCAGTCCAAGAATCCAGTCAGTCAGTCCAAGTATCCAGTCTGTCCAAGTATCCAGTCAGTCAGTCCAAGAATCCAGTCAGTCAGTCCAAGTATCCAGTCAGTCAGTCCAAGTATCCAGTCAGTCAGTCCAAGAATCCAGTCAGTCAGTCCAAGTATCCAGTCTGTCCAAGTATCCAGTCAGTCAGTCCAAGAATCCAGTCAGTCCAAGAATCCAGTCTGTCAGTCCAAGAATCCAGTCAGTCAGTCCAAGAATCCAGTCTGTCAGTCCAAGAATCCAGTCAGTCAGTCCACGAATCCAGTCTGTCAGTCCACGAATCCAGTCAGTCAGTCCACGAATCCAGTCAGTCAGTCCAAGAATCCAGTCAGTCCAAGAATCCAGTCAGTCAGTCCAAGAATCCAGTCAGTCAGTCCAAGAATCCAGTCAGTCCAAGTATCCAGTCAGTCAGTCCAAGAATCCAGTCAGTCAGTCCAATAATCCAGTCAGTCAGTCCAAGTATCCAGTCAGTCAGTCCAAGAATCCAGTCTGTCAGTCCAAGTATCCAGTCAGTCCAAGAATCCAGTCAGTCTGTCCAAGTATCCAGTCAGTCTGTCCAAGAATCCAGTCAGTCTGTCCAAGAATCCAGTCATTCAGTCCAAGAATCCAGTCATTCAGTCCAAGAATCCAGTCAGTCCAAGAATCCAGTCAGTCAGTCCAAGAATCCAGTCATTCAGTCCAAGAATCCAGTCAGTCAGTCCAAGAATCCAGTCAGTCAGTCCAAGAATCCAGTCTGTCAGTCCAAGAATCCAGTCAGTCAGTCCAAGAATCCAGTCAGTCAGTCCAAGTATCCAGTCAGTCAGTCCAAGAATCTAGTCAGTCAGTCCAAGAATCCAGTCAGTCAGTCCAAGAATCCAGTCAGTCCAAGTATCCAGTCAGTCAGTCCAAGAATCCAGTCAGTCAGTCCAAGTATCCAGTCTGTCAGTCCAAGAATCCAGTCTGTCAGTCCAAGAATCCAGTCTGTCAGTCCAAGTATCCATTCAGTCAGTCCAAGAATCCAGTCATTCAGTCCAAGAATCCAGTCAGTCCAAGAATCCAGTCAGTCAGTCCAAGAATCCAGTCTGTCAGTCCAAGAATCCAGTCTGTCAGTCCAAGAATCCAGTCAGTCAGTCCACGAATCCAGTCAGTCAGTCCAAGTATCCAGTCAGTCCAATAATCCAGTCAGTCAGTCCAAGAATCCAGTCAGTCGTTCAAGAATTCAGTCAGTCTAAGTATTCAGTCAGTCGTCCAAGAATTCAGTCAGTCAGTTCAAGAATTCAGTCAGTCCAAGAATCCAGTCAGTCCAGGTATTCAGTCAGTCAGTCTAAGTATCCAGTCAGTCTAAGTATTCAGTCGTCAGTCAAGAATCCAGTCAGTCAGTCCAAGAATCCAGTCAGTCAGTCCAAGTATCCAGTCAGTCAGTCCAAGTATCCAGTCAGTCCAAGAATCCAGTCAGTCAGTCCAAGAATCCAGTCAGTCAGTCCAAGAATCCAGTCAGTCAGTCCAAGAATCCAGTCAGTCAGTCCAAGAATCCAGTCAGTCCAAGAATCCAGTCAGTCAGTCCAAGAATCCAGTCAGTCAGTCCAAGAATCCAGTCAGTCCAAGTGTCCAGTCAGTCAGTCCAAGAATCCAGTCAGTCAGTCCAAGAATCTAGTCAGTCCAAGAATCCAGTCAGTCCAAGTATCCAGTCAGTCAGTCCAAGAATCCAGTCAGTCAGTCCAAGAATCCAGTCAGTCAGTCCAAGAATCCAGTCAATCATTCCAAGAATCCAGTCAGTCAGTCCAAGAATCCAGTCCAGGTTTTTTGTGAATGTAGCATGATGATCTGAAGGTGGAGCGTACAGGATTGGCGTGCAGCTGAAAGTCACGAAGGAAAT
>NW_027595409.1:22500-27500 GCF_031162955.1 Sander vitreus | reverse complement strand
CTGGGCAGGAACTGAAGAAAGGCACACACGAAGCTCTTCCTCAACCGCTCTCTTGTTTTAGGCTTTATAGCCGTCATGCTTGAGAAGCTCAGCTCACAAAGATATGTTGTGGAAAATGGGAGCAATGCTGAAATAGCTCTGTTTGCCAGAATGGGGAACTCCTTGGCAGCAGTCAACCAAAAACTGTCCAAAGGTAGATCAGCAAAGCTTAGCTTTAAACCACGGTCTTGTCTCAGTTCAGTTAGTCCCTCCTGCTCCTGCAAACTCATGTCCTTTCCAAAAACTGCTGCTGAGCTATATGGGTCTCTGACCCGGTCAAGGCATTCATTGGAGGTTGAGGGGAAATAAAATGACAACTACAAGAGTTTTCAAACGTTTCCCTATTATCTCACCCACATCTCCTTGCCATTTCTGGGTGAGTAGGAACATGTCAAGCTTGGCATTCTCCAGGAATCCATTTATTTGATCTGTGCTTGTGAGCAGGTTTTCGTTTCGGCCTTGCATTCGTGTGTTCAGCTCATTCAGATGCTGAAATAGATCTGCCATGTATGCCAGCCTTGCACACCACTCATGATGCAAGCAGCTTTGTGTCATCGCACCTCTCTCATCAGTCAAAAACACTTTTGTTCCTCCAGCAGCTCATACACACGGGCCAACACTCGGCACTTGGCGACAACCATCGGACCTCCGTGTGGACCAATAAGGCTTCATGCTACGCTCCCATTTCCTCACATAAAGATGCAAATATGTGGCTTTTCAGTGGTCTGGGGTCTCATTTATAAAAGTGTGCGTAGGATCCTTACTATAAGTGTACGTACGCCCAAAAGCCCCAAATGGCGTACGCCAAAAAAAGGTCAGATTTCTAAAACCGTGTGTACCACACCTGTAAGCAATGTTCCCTTTATAAATCACAGATTACCTACAAGTGTGCGTATGTTAATCAGCCTCTTATCCCGCCCTGAACACGCCCATTTTTAACCAGAAATAGTCAATGTAAAGCCCCTCGTGAATGCTGATCAGTATGTTAGTGACCCTGGCAGATGTTACACCGAGTCATGATGACTGGCGGAGAAAAAGCTAAAAACTTCTCAGACGTTCAGGAATTGCTGCACGTTGAATAATAATTTCTGCCTGTTCTTGCCCAGTGTAGAGAAACCTGATCTATAACTACATGTATTAATAATATGTCCAAAACGGCAGACATTACATCACTCAGGGACAGCTCCGATACACCAGACGTATATAATAATATTTCACAGAACTCTGTATTATATCCAAACAAGCCTCAGTGATAAAGGTGGAGATTATATATAATATGTATATGAAACACTCAGCTGTCTGACATTTCCCTCTGGAAACAGCTGGTTCCCCCCAGAGTGGCCAGGACCTGTATTTGGACCGGTTCTGGTCCCTCTCTACTGGACCCAGATCAGTACAGAGATCCAAGAGTCCAGCTTTAGGGAATCTAAATCATCATATTATCCAGTCATCGTCCTCCTGGTCCCTGAAGTCTCTCTGTCTCCTGATTCTGTCATTAGTGGAGTCCTCCTGCAGGGCAGCAGGGCCATCATGGGGGGTATTTCTATGTCTACAACAATTAGAGTGGCTGATAACACCTTGCCAACACAGCATCAACTAGTGCTACCCCCCCGAGATCCAATCTGAAGATGAAAGTGTAATAGGCAAACACACTTTCCTTCACGCAGGTTTGGTCACAACCCTTTAAGGTAACGGCTGCTGACAGCTTAACGGCTGTATTTTCACACTTTGACATTTGATGATATATGTACAGTATTAAACAGATATTTACTGTACTTAATCTTTATTTCAGAGAATGTGTGACGTGCACCTACAAACCAAAACAGATTCCTTGTATGTGTAAAAAACCTACTTGATCTGATTAGTTATTTAGGCTACACAGTGTTCTGCCGTTATGTAATGCGAGGTATTTGATGCTATCCTGTATTCCACGCAGTCAGGCCGTCTCCTCCTCCTGCGTCCGTAGCGGACAATGTGACGGCGAGACAGCGCCCATTAAACATTAAGAACTAACTGTTATTAAAGATTTGAGTGTGAGGGGTTTATAGAAGAAGAGAAAGACCACTGCTGGATCTACTCTCCATGATAACGTGGATGATATGGAGGGAACAAAGGTGCGTGAGGCATCAATACTCATAATGTTACGAGTGATGGTTGTTCCCATTTCCTCTCTGCAGTCTGACTTCAGGTCACCAGCTCACAACCTTTGCGTGGGAAGTGGCGGACGCACATTTTCAGCCCCGTTTTCTGCGTACGCCACGTTTATAAATGAGTCTTTACGGGGTATACCATGCGCACGACATCCTCCAACACAGGAGCTAGGTCTGCTGGTAAACTGCCTCGCGGTGCAAAAAGCTGCGTAACAATAACTTCTGGGGGGTCTCTCTTTCACGCTGCTAACGAAGCCTTTGCAGCACCTGACCGTGGCTGCTGCTCCGTCAGTGCAGACACTCGTGCAGTTTCCCCACTGTAGTCCTCCTTGTTCAAGATATTCTGTTGTGACCCGAAACATTTCCTCTCCTGTTGTTTTTTCTGGCAATGACTTGCAAAATAGGAATTGGCAATTGTGTTATCTGAGAGAGGGACTCTGGCTACTTCTTTAACCGCGTCAGGGCCGAGCATCTCCTTCATAGTGGCTTTGCAGGCAGTAATGTTAATGTCTCTGCCACAGTGTGTGGCTTTTTTTTTGATTTGGCTACTAGATCAGCTACTAAGTCATTACTGTGCTATACTGCCACCTACAGACACGGCCTAGTACTTCATTTCTCTGCCAGTCATCACATTGCAGGCACAGATGCGCGACAGTTTAAGATCATTGTATGAAAAATGAGTTACAGAAACATTAACACTCCGGAGGGAGCCACTGTGCTTCTGCTAATAGTCTTGGGAGTTTACCCTGCAGAGATGTGAGGAGCAGTTAACCGTAGTCCTCAGACACGTGTGAATGTAGGACTTCTTGCGAAGGAAGAAATGCATTTTTAACTTGTGGTGTTGCTTTATTTGAAGACAGGATGTGAATATGTGTGAACCAGACACAGGAATAACTGATGCCTCATGGCGGGTGCTCCTTGTCTCCGAGTTACAGACGTAAAAGATGAACGATGAATGTTTGGGGCGCAGCGTGTTATTGGCTGCTGGAGCTGGGGGGGGGGGGCAGTGACAGACTTGGGTCCCACTGGATTATGTCCCTGCTGCAACTCTCTGAGCAGATTATGAATCAGTGTGTGTGTGAGTCAGTGTGTGTGTGTGTGTGTGTGTGTGTGTGTTAACATTGTGTGTGTGTGTGTGTGTGGGTGTGTGTGTGTGTGAACATTATATGTGTGTGCGGGTGTGTGTGTGAACATTGTATGTGTGTGCGTGGGTGGGTGTGTGTGTGTGTGTGAGAGTGTCAGTGTGTGTGTGCGTGGGTGTGTGTGTGTGTTAACATTGTATGTGTGTGCGTGGGTGTGTGGGTGTGTGTGTGTGTGTGAACATTATATGTGTGTGCGTGGGTGTGTGTGTGTGTGTGAACATTGTATGTGTGTGCGTGGGTGTGTGTGTGTGTGTGCATATGTCGGTCCAGATGAGCCACTCTGGGCTCTGAGTGTGTGTCTGCCTGGGGAGATGAGTGTGTCAGTTTGTACAGCAGATAGAAATACACCGTCCTCCCTGGAGACGGTCAAACAGCAATCACACCTAGATTTAGGTTTGTAGGAGTTCTGATGGGAGGAGGAAGTAGGAAGTGAGGTGTCACACACACACACACACACACACACACACACACACACACACACACACACACACACACACACACACACACACACACAGAGACGCACCTTCTTCCTCCAACTGTAACCGTGACGTTAACGAAAATAAAATAAAATAAGTGCACAGTAATATCAGCAGGATTCATCCTCTGGGGACATGAAGTTATTATTTCTATATTCAGATATGTGAGGGTAAAGACGCAGCAGCAGCTCCAGCAGCAGCAGCTCCAGCAGCAGCAGCAGCAGCAGCAGCAGCAGCTCCAGCAGCAGCAGCAGCAGCAGCAGCTCCAGCAGCAGCAGCAGCAGCAGCTCCAGCAGCTCCAGCAGCAGCAGCAGCAGCAGCTCCAGCAGCAGCAGCAGCTGCAGCAGCAGCTGCAGCAGCAGCAGCTCCAGCAGCAGCAGCAGCAGCTCCAGCAGCAGCAGCTCCAGCAGCAGCAGCTCAGCGGCTCAGCTGCAGCTCCACCAGCAGCAGCTCCAGCAGCAGCAGCTCCAGCAGCAGCAGCTCTAGCTGCAGCAGCAGCTCCAGCAGCAGCAGCTCCAGCAGCTCCAGCAGCAGCAGCTCCAGCAGCTCCACCAGCAGCAGCTCCAGCAGCAGCTCCAGCAGCAGCTCCAGCAGCTCCAGCAGCAGCCCACGGCTCCAGCAGCTCCACCAGCAGCGGCTCAGCAGCAGCTCCAGCGCAGCAGCTCCAGCAGCAGCAGCTCCAGCAGCAGCAGCTCCAGCAGCTGCTCCAGCAGCTCCACCAGCAGCAGCTCCAGCAGCAGCTCCAGCAGCAGCAGCAGCTCCAGCAGCAGCAGCTCCAGCTGCAGCAGCTCCAGCTGCAGCTCCAGCAGCTCCAGGGAGGTTTCAGGTTGCTTCTCTGCAGGACTGTGACAGCAGATCTTCTTGATTTGTATTTAGTATTTTTAGGAGGAGAGGAGGACGTGTGACGGATGAGACAGCCCAGGTCGGAGACAGGAAATGGAACAAGAAGAAGAGCAGCGAGGGGCTAGGATGACATTATTTATTCAGGAAATCTTCTCTTCACCGCCTCGCCTTGTTGTTGTTCTGGACGGAGGAAAGAAAAGATGTCAGTGTCCAACCTGCCTGTTTAAATGTGCTTCACAAATACAGTTGGATGGGATTAAAACCAGGATGTTAACTCCAGACTGTTGACACATTATATACACATACATATATATAGACACACACACACACATATATATATATATATATAT
>NW_027595409.1:17500-20000 GCF_031162955.1 Sander vitreus | reverse complement strand
ACAGGCCGACCAGGGCTATGCCGTTTGGGGAGGGGCTGCTCACTGATCCCCCTCTATACAACGTGACGGCGCGTAAACACACACGCCACTTTTCTAAAGCCACGTGGCGTGTTATCGCGAGACTACGGTTGGGTTTAGGAAAACAACAAACGTGGAAAGTAAACTTCACACGCGAGACACAAAGTCACACGTGGGACCCGGTCTCCCGGTCTCCTGGGTGAGGGTCCTGTGTTTGACCCGTCCTCCCCCCCGACCAACCTCCCTACGCAGATCTTCGTCCTTTCACTTTCTACGGCGTCAACTCACACGCCATCACAAGGTAATGTAAGACAACGGAGGCCAAACGGCGTTGATAAACACGCTACAAAGAGAGTACGTGTCTTGATAACACGCCAATAGTGGCGTATGGATTGGCGTGTCATACGTACGCCACTTCATGACATCAGTCTGCTATATTTCTGAAAATCTTAGACATGGTAACCATTAATGCTTTGTGATTAGCCTGTGCTTGTATTGAAATATGAGGCTGCTGCGGCCCGCCGTACGGGTGGAGCAGAGGCTGCTTAGTTTGACCAGCAGGCGGGCAGCGAGCGGGCAGCGGGCGGGCAGGCAGCGACGGGCGGGCAGGGTTGGGCAGCGGGCGGGCGGGCAGCGACGGGCGGCGAGTGGGCAGCGGGCGGACAGCGACGGGCAGGCAGCGACGGGCGGGCAGCGTTGGGCAGCGGGCGGGCGGGCAGCGACGGGCAGGCAGCGACGGGCGAGGCACGGGGGGCAGGCAGCACGGGCAGGCAGGCAGCGACGGGCGGGCAGCGACGGGCGGGCAGGCAGCAGCGACGGGCGGGCAGGCAGCGTTGGGCAGCGGGTGGGCAGCGGCGGGCGGGCAGCGAGCGGGCGGGACACCAGGCCGCAGTGTATAACTATTATCAGACCGGCCCTCGCGGCCTCCAAACACTACCAGCCCACCGGGGAAAGTCCTGACTTTGCCGATTGCCACTCCACCGCTGGGAAACATCTGTACTGAAAGTGAATACGCCAACCATGGTGCCAACATGTGAGAACTGATACCTCCCGTATTGCTATTTAACAACAACCTGCTGAAATATGAACCTAATGTCACATCATATGGACACAACTATAAAGATAACATTTCGTCTGTTCCCAGCGTTAGCACAACACTTAGCGATGGTTAGCTTGTTACCTGTGATGATATAAGCTAACTGTAACGTCTCTTTCACATTAGCGTGTGAGTGACTGACCTATCTGGAGCGTTTGGAGGTCCCTGATGAGGTTATCTTGGTGCCACCCTGCCTGTAGCTGTTCTCTGACTGCCTCTGTTTACCAAGTTATTGAAAGTTAAACTAATGACTACAGGAACAGCTCCAGGAGGACTTGGTGTCGCCATCCTCAATGCATTTGTTGATATGTGAGTGCGCGCACATGAGGCATAGCTCATGTGTTACGTTGCACATTACGGTGAAGGACAGGGGACATGAGGCTCGTCATACGTTTCCCCAACGTATCTGCTCCAATAAAAGAAAATAGAAATACATGAATACATTTAGATTTAAAAAGCAATAATTGCATGACAACAGGTTGTTGACGAGTCTCGAAGCTCGAGTCTGAGTCACTGTGTGACTCAAGTACACACACACACACACACATACAGAGACAGACAGACACACACACACACACACAGAGACAGACACACACACACACACACACACAAACACACAGAGACAGACAGACACACACACACAGAGACAGACATACACACAAACACACAGAGACAGACACACACACACACACACAGAGACAGACATACACACACACACAGAGACAGACACACACACACACACACACACACACAGAGACAGACACACACACACACACATACAGACACACACAGAGAGACAGACACACACACAAACACACACAGAGAGACAGACACACAGACAGACACACAGAGAGACAGACATACACAGAGAGACAGACGGACATACACAGAGAGACACACACACAGAGAGACAGACAGACACACACAGAGAGACAGACGGACATACACAGAGAGACACACACACAGAGAGACAGACAGACACACACAGAGAGACACACACACAGAGAGACAGACAGACACACACACAGAGAGAGACACACACACACAGAGAGACAGACAGACACACACAGAGAGACACACACACAGAGAGACACACACACAGAGAGACAGACAGACACACAGAGAGACACACACACACAGAGAGACAGACAGAGAGAGACACTCACACACAGAGAGACACACACACACACACACACACACACACACACAGAGACACACACACACAGAGACACACACACACAGAGAGACAGACAGACACACACAGAGAGACAGACAGACAGACACAGACACACACAGACACACACAGACACACACACACACAGACACACACCCCCCCCCCCCCCTGAAGGTCTTTGCCCGAACCCAACGGGTTCAGTCTTAATTTCT
>NW_027595409.1:5000-12500 GCF_031162955.1 Sander vitreus | reverse complement strand
TAAAAAGTAATATCTTCTGCTACGTTCCCCCTGCTCTGGTGTTCCCCCTCTCATTCCCCCTGCTCTGGTGTTCCCCCCTCTCATTCCCCCTGCTCTGGTGTTCCCCCTCTCATTCCCCCTGCTCTGGTGTTTCCCCCTCTCATTCCCCCTGCTCTGGTGTTTCCCCCCTCTCATTCCCCCTGCTCTGGTGTCCCCCCTCTCATTCCCCCTGCTCTGGTGTTTCCCCCCTGCTCTGGTGTTCCCCCTCTCATTCCCCCTGCTCTGGTGTTTCCCCCTCTCATTCCCCCTGCTCTGGTGTTTCCCCCTCTCATTCCCCCTGCTCTGGTGTTCCCCCCCTCATTCCCCCTGCTCTGGTGTTCCCCCCCCTCATTCCCCCCTGCTCTGGTGTTTCCCCCTGCTCTGGTGTTCCCCCCTCTCATTCCCCCCTGCTCTGGTGTTTCCCCCTCTCATTCCCCCCTGCTCTGGCGTTTCCCCCTGCTCTGGCGTTCCCCCTTCTCATTCCCCCCTGCTCTGGTGTTCCCCCCCTCTCATTCCCCCCTGCTCTGACGTGTCCCCCCCTGCTCTGGTGTTCCCCCCTCTCATTCCCCCTGCTCTGGTGTTCCCCCCTCTCATTCCCCCCTGCTCTGGTGTTCCCCCCTCTCATTCCCCCCTGCTCTGGTGTTTCCCCCTCTCATTCCCCCCTGCTCTGGTGTTTCCCCCCCTCATTCCCCCCTGCTCTGGCGTTTCCCCCCTCTCATTCCCCCTGCTCTGGTGTTTCCCCCCTCTCATTCCCCCTGCTCTGGTGTTTCCCCCCCCTCTCATTCCCCCCTGCTCTGGTGTTCCCCCCCTCTCATTCCCCCTGCTCTGGCGTGTCCCCCTCTCATTCCCCCCTGCTCTGGTGTTTCCCCCCTCTCATTCCCCCCTGCTCTGGCGTTTCCCCCTCTCATTCCCCCCTGCTCTGGCGTTTCTCCCTCTCATTCCCCCCTGCTCTGGTGTTTCCCCCTCTCATTCCCCCTGCTCTGGTGTTCCCCCCTCTCATTCCCCCTGCTCTGGCGTTTCCCCCCTCTCATTCCCCCTGCTGGCGTTCACTGTGTAATGAACAGAAATGATATTGTAGTTAGCACATTTCAAACTAAAAGTGGAAAACATCTAAATAACAGTTTAGATTCCTTTTCACTCGAACAAACAAAACATGTCCCCGCCTGGTTTCGAACTCGTGACCGTAGCCCTCTTAACTTTTCCCAATCATTCTCTACGGTAGTTCTTATCACTATGGGTGTCATATATTTATGGCCACAAGCGGGATTTTGGGGGCGCTGTTTAACCCATTCATGGAGACCCCGTTTTCACGTTTGAGTGTAGTTTTCTATGCTTTATGCAACAAGACTGCTAATCAGAAAGGGACATATTGTATTTTACTGCACTAAATGAATGTAGAAATCACTTTTCAGAATAAGATTTTTAAAACATATGATGAATTTATAAAAACACAAGATGAACCATGCTTAAAAAAGACAAAGTGGCGTTTACCCCGAAGGGACCATGAACGCACCAAAATGGCAGATACATGCAAAAACACAACTCCTATCTCAAAAGTCCCAAACACTCAGTTAAATATGATCCTCGGGTTGCGGGATTGTGCGTGAAACAGTGCGACAGATAGTGATAGTGATGTTAGCTAACAGAGAACATCCTGACCCCTCCATGCTAACCGTTAGCCTCTCAAAGGGAAGCTAACGTTAAGTTTTAGCACAACGGGCTAACTTACAGAAAGCATTTAGCACACACAGAGGCGGACTACGAACACTTACCGAACACCGGAGCTCTGCCCGGTCGCCCCGGTGGCTGAATGTGATGGTTCAGTTTGTAGTCATTAAATGTTATAGGACACAAAGACTCGAGAGTTGCTGCAGCACTGCTGCTGCACGCTGCCTGGTCAAACAGCAGCAACACACGGAGCCTACACCCCCCCTTTAGGATGCGTTTATGAATGCATTGGAAATTTCGCTTTCACACGCTGAGTGTCTTTTTCTGTCAGATTATCAATAAACAAACAGTTAGCCAATCTGCTAAAGATATAATCAGGAAGCTACATATAAATAAACATTAAGTTGAATTGCTGATTTATTACGTCATAAGCTTATAACATATCGCTGTGATAAAAAGAAAAACTTGTTTCCGCCCGGTCTCGAACCGGGGACCTTTCGCGTGTTAGGCGAACGTGATAACCACTACACTACGGAAACTCCGTGAAGCAAGTGTTGACGATTATGTCCTATATAGTGTAAATATGACTGTTGAGAACTGTTTAAACACGGCTAGCAGACAGTAAAATGTATTTCTGTGTCATATAAAAGTAGTAACAGACACCGATGTTTCCGACCAGTTTGGAACCGGATCCAGTTTGGACCTATTTCAAAGGAAAAGTAGAGATTAACTCCCTTAACTTTTCCCATTCATTCTCTATGGTAGTACTTATCAGTACGGATGTCATATATTTTCGGCCGCAAGCGGGATTTTGGTGGCGCTGTTTGCCATTTAAAAGTATCACGTATGTACATGTATACCGTCCGCTGGACATCTTCCACATCTTCCACCATCTACCACTCCGTCTACGATCCTCAACGCTGCCCGTTTCTTTGTGCTTTTTCAAAAGAGCTTGAACAGCACATCTTGAAACAGCAGTCTGCTTTGAAATATTTGTGTGGGAGAGACCTTGCTGATGCAGTATAACTACATATATAGTATAAGTGGTTGATCATACACCTGACTAATCCTACTAAATGCCTGACTTTTTGCAAGTACCTATAATAATTGATGCTGGTTTGAAGGCAAAGGGTAGTAACACCAAATATTGATGTGATTTAGATTTTTCTTTTGTTTGCTCACTTTGCATTTTGTTAGTGTGACCACCCTTTGCCTTCAAGACAGCATCAGTCTTCTAGGTCCACTTGCACACAGTTTATGAATGAACTGGGCTGGTAGGTTGTTCCAAACATCTTGGAGAACTAACCACAGATCTTCTATGGATGTAGGCTTCCTCAAATCCTTCTGTCTCTTCATGTAATCCCAGACAGACTCCATGATGCTGAGATTAGTCAAGTCAAGTCCATTTTATTTGTACCATGAATAACGTTAAACAAAGGAAAACTACCGTATTTTCTGGACTATATGTCGCACTTTTGTTCATGCTTTGGCTGGTCCTGCGACTTATAGTCAGGTGCGACTTATATATCAAAATATATATAACGTAACATGTTTTAAATGTTATTTCATGCTGAAAACATTACCGTCTACAGCCGCGAGAGGCGCTCTAGGCTTGTGAGGACTATATGCTGCTCCTAAAGACAACTGAGAAAGAAAAGAAGCTGCAGGAGACTGCAGGTAGTAAAACACGCAGCCGGAAACGGTCATCGAGCAGCAGAAGGAGAGTTTGGAGTGAGAGAGAAACTTGTGAGGGACTGGAGAAAAGGTTAGTCTTACTGCAATGAAGAAAACAGAGAAAGCTAGTCGCGCTGAAATCCAGATGGCCAGAGCTGGAGGAAGGAGTCCACAGATGGGTGCTTGAACAACGTGCTGCTGGGAGAGGCTCGTCAACAGTGCTGTTACGTTACGTTAACGTAGAGGACACCTACCGTATTCAGCCCCTTGTTCTGGGGGCTGTTGGGTAGTTTAATAACTGTTAATGTGTTACGTTAACATAGAGGACACCTACCGTATTCAGCCCCTTGTTCTGGGGGGCTGTTGGGTAGTTTAATAACTGTTAATGTGTTACGTTAACGTGAGGGCACCTACCGTATTCAGCCCCTTGTTCTGGGGGCTGTTGGGTAGTTTAATAACTGTTAATGTGTTCCGTTAACACAGAGTGTCCCCTCTCTGTTCCCTGTCCCGAGTGGTGCCTCTCTGTTCCCTGTCCCGAGTGGCCCCTTCTCTGTTCCCTGTCCCAGTGGCCCCTCTCTGTTCCCTGTCCCGAGTGGCCCCTCTCTGTTCCCTGTCCCGAGTGGCCCCTCTCTGTTCCCTGTCCCGAGGGCCCTCCCTGTTCCCTGTCCCAGTGGCCCCTCTCTGTTCCCTGTCCCGGGGCCCTCCCTGTTCCCTGTCCCGGGGCCTCTCTGTTACCCTGTCCCAGGGGCCTCCCTGTTACCCTGTCCCGAGTGGTCCCCTCTGTTCCCTGTCCCGAGTGGCCCCTCTCTGTTACCTGTCCCGAGTGGTCCCTCTCTGTTCCCTGTCCCGAGTGGCCCCTCTCTGTTCCCTGTCCCGAGTGGCCCCTCTCTGTTCCCTGTCCCGGAGCCTCCCTGTTCCCTGCCCCGAGTGGCCCCTCTCTGTTCCCTGTCCCGGAGCCTCCCTGTTCCCTGTCCCGGGGCCTCCCTGTTACCTGTCCCGGGGCCTCCCTGTTACCTGTCCCGAGTGGTCCCTCTCTGTTCCCTGTCCCGAGTGGCCCCTCTCTGTTCCCTGTCCCGAGTGGTCCCTCTCTGTTCCCTGTCCCGAGTGGTCCCTCTCTGTTCCCTGTCCCGAGTGGCCCTCTCTGTTCCCTGTCCCGAGTGGCCCTCTCTGTTCCCTGTCCCGAGTGGCCCCTCTCTGTTCCCTGTCCCGAGGGCCTCCCTGTTCCCTGCCCCGAGTGGCCCCTCTCTGTTCCCTGTCCCGGAGCCTCCCTGTTCCCTGTCCCGGGGCCTCCCTGATACCTGTCCCGAGTGGTCCCTCTCTGTTCCCTGTCCCGAGTGGCCCCTCTCTGTTCCCTGTCCCGGAGACTCCCTGTTCCCTGCCCAGTGGCCCCTCTCTGTTCACTGTCCCGGGCCTCCCTGTTCCCTGTCCCAGGGGGCCTCCCTGATACCTGTCCAGGGCCCTCTCTGTTCCCTGTCCCAAGTGGCCCCTCCCTGTTCCCTGTCCCGGAGCCTCCCTGTTCCCTGTCCCGGGGCCTCCCTGTTACCTGTCCCGAGTGGTCCCTCTCTGTTCCCTGTCCCGAGTGGCCCCTCTTTGTTCCCTGTCCCGAGTGGCCCCTCTCTGTTCCCTGTCCCAAGTGGCCCCTCCCGTTCCCTGTCCCGGGGCCTCCCTGTTCCCTGTCCCGGGGCCTCCCTGTTACCTGTCCCGGGGCCTCCCTGTTACCTGTCCCGAGTGGCCCCTCTCTGTTCCCTGTCCCGGAGCCTCCCTGTTCCCTGCCCCGAGTGGCCCCTCTCTGTTCCCTGTCCGGGAGCCTCCCTGTTCCCTGTCCCGGAGCCTCCCTGTTCCCTGCCCCGAGTGGCCCCTCTCTGTTCCCTGTCCCGGAGCCTCCCTGTTCCCTGTCCCGGGGCCTCCCTGTTACCTGTCCCGAGTGGTCCCTCTCTGTTCCCTGTCTCGAGTGGCCCCTCTCTGTTCCCTGTCCCGAGTGGCCCCTCTCTGTTCCCTGTCCCGGAGCCTCCCTGTTCCCTGCCCCGAGTGGCCCCTCTCTGTTCCCTGTCCCGGAGCCTCCCTGTTCCCTGTCCCAGTGGTCCCTCTCTGTTCCCTGTCCCAGTGGTCCCCTCTCTGTTCCCTGTCCCTGAGTGGTCCCCTCTCTGTTCCCTGTCCCAGTGGCCCCTCTCTGTTCCCTGTCCCGGAGCCTCTCTGTTCCCTGCCCAGTGGCCCCTCTCTGTTCCCTGTCCCAGTGGCGCCCTCCCTGTTACCCTGTCCCAGTGGTCCCCTCTCTGTTCCCTGTCCCCGAGTGGCCCCTCTCTGTTCCCTGTCCCAGTGGCCCCTCTCTGTTCCCTGTCCCGATGGCCTCTCTGTTCCCTGTCCCGAGTGGCCCCTCTCTGTTCCCTGTCCCAGTGGCCTCCTGTTCCCTGTCCCAGTGGCCCCTCTGTTCCCTGTCCCGGGAGCCTCCCTGTTCCCTGTCCCGGGGCCTCCCTGTCCCTGTCCCGAGTGGTCCCTCTCTGTTCCCTGTCCCGAGTGGCCCCTCTCTGTTCCCTGTCCCGAGTGGCCCCTCTCTGTTCCCTGTCCCGGAGCCTCCCTGTTCCCTGCCCCGAGTGGCCCCTCTCTGTTCCCTGTCCCGGGGCCTCCCTGATACCTGTCCCGAGTGGTCCCTCTCTGTTCCCTGTCCCGGAGCCTCCCTGTTCCCTGTCCCGGGGCCTCCCTGATACCTGTCCCGAGTGGTCCCTCTCTGTTCCCTGTCCCGAGTGGCCCCTCTCTGTTCCCTGTCCCGAGTGGCCCCTCTCTGTTCCCTGTCCCGGGGCCTCTCTGTTCCCTGTCCCCGAGTGGCCCCTCTCTGTTCCCTGTCCCGGAGCCCTCCCTGATCCCCTGTCCAGTGGTCCCTCTCTGTTCCCTGTCCCAGTGGCCCCTCTCTGTTCCCTGTCCCAGTGGCCCTCCCTGTTCCCTGTCCCCAGTGGCCCTCTCTGTTCCCTGTCCCGGAGCCTCCCTGTTCCCTGTCCCGGGGGCCTCCCTGTTACCTGTCCCGAGTGGTCCCTCTCTGTTCCCTGTCCCAGTGGCCCCTCTCTGTTCCCTGTCCCAGTGGCCCCTCTCTGTTCCCTGTCCCAGGGGCCTCCCTGTTCCCTGCCCAGTGGCCCCTCTCTGTTCCCTGTCCCGGAGACTCCCTGTTCCCTGTCCCGAGGGCCTCCCTGTTCCCTGTCCCAGTGGCCCCTCTCTGTTCCCTGTCCCGTGGCCCTCCCTGTTCCCTGTCCCCAGTGGCCCCTCTCTGTTCCCTGTCCCGGAGCCTCCCTGTTCCCTGTCCCGGGGCTTCCCTGTTACCTGTCCCGAGTGGTCCCTCTCTGTTCCCTGTCCCGAGTGGCCCCTCTCTGTTCCCTGTCCCGAGTGGCCCCTCTCTGTTCCCTGTCCCGGAGCCTCCCTGTTCCCTGTCCCGGGGCCTCTCTGTTCCCTGTCCCGAGTGGCCCCTCTCTGTTCCCTGTCCCGAGTGGCCCCTCTCTGTTCCCTGTCCCGGAGCCTCCCTGTTCCCTGCCCCGAGTGGCCCCTCTCTGTTCCCTTTCCCGAGTGGTCCCTCTGGCCCTCTGTTTCCCCCCAGGCCTCACCGGCCCTCTGTTTCCCCTGAGTGCCCTCTATGCTCGCTGTTCCCTGTGCCCCAGTGACTCTCGGTGCCCCTTTGCCCTTCTTGGGCCTTTTCTGGACTTGTTTCATTTGTTCCGCCCACCCTGGTTCTTTTTTTTTTTTTTTTTTTTGGGACGTCTGGAATCCGCCCCTTTAGGAGGGGGCTCTGTGATGGTTATGGACATTTCTGTTGCCTGTTTCTATATTTCTGTTGCTGTTTCCGGTTTTTGTTGTTTATTCTGTAAATGTGTATGTTTTGTTGTCTGGTTTTCTGTCTTGTCATGTCCAGTTTTACTTTCTGCGTTTTCCCGCCTTTGTTGATTACCCTATCTCTCCTAATGTGTTTCACCTGCCCCTTGTTACCTCATTACCCAGTGTATTTAACCTCTGTGTTCCCTTTGTCTCTTGTTTGTGTCTTCGTCCGGTCAGTTTGTGATTTCGCCCTGTTTTTTTGTGCCCTTGTGTTTGAATCTTCCCTGTGTTCTTTTGCTTTAGTGAGTTTTTCCTGTGGTTTTCCAGTCTCTGTGCTGCCGTTTT
>NW_027595407.1:307500-312133 GCF_031162955.1 Sander vitreus | reverse complement strand
AAACACACAAACAAACAGAAACTTTAACGTTACGTTGTGATTAACATAAAACTTACTGAAGAACCATCAAGTTTTGTTTTAACAATTCAGATTAAAAAAACTTATTTTCAGACTCGAGCTGCAACCATTAAAGGGGTGGTTCAGAATTTTGGACATAGGACCTCATTTCCAGGTTAGCCAGTGTGTTAATTATCAGTGGAGACCGTTATCAACACGTTTCTGTCCTTCCAGCTGCAGTTAGCTGGTGCTAGGCTAACGGAAGTCAACAGTATCTGCTAGCCTGCCACTAAAAACAGTCTTACCCACTCCACAGTACACCCGAGGTTGTTAGTAGTACTGCGCCGAAAAGTAAACAGAGACGGCGACTACACTCAAGTGGTGAATGTGTAATGTGCATTAACTTTTGATAGGCTACTCTTGCTAATGAAGCTAGCCCCTTGCATAACGTTAGCCTAGCTGCTACTGATAGATTGAGACTGACGTTAGTGGAGATAACGTTACAGGTCAATGCATTGTGTTGATTCCTTCGTGCAATGTACTCTGCTTCTGTAGCAATGAGTGACAGCGGCAGGTAAATAAACTGGCTTTCTCAGTAGCCTTGGTAATATCACTCCGCCGCTGCTGTAGCCTATGCTACCAACTGCAGGGAACAAAGTATAACTATTGCAATGTGATAAAATAGTAGTAGTAGTTTTAATTCTAACATTATTCTATCAACAGACATTTACATCAATTGTCTGGCGTTGTAATGTATTTGCCTCGGGTGTACTGTGGAGTGGGTAAGACTGTTTTTAGTGGCAGGCTAGCAGATACTGTTGACTTCCGTTAGCCTAGCACCAGCTAACTGCAGCTGGAAGGACTGAAACGTGTTGAAAACGGTCTCCACTGATAATTAACACACTGGCTAACCTGGAAATTAGGTCCTATGTCCAAAATTCTGAACCACCCCTTTAATGGTTGATCAACAGAATAAAACATTCCATGACATCACGCGAGGGTTTCTCCGTGTGTTCTGCTGTCTGACAGACGAGAAATAACGGACAGAATAATAATCATGATCATAACGAGCAGAGGACATGTGGAACAGGAAGAAGAGACACACACCAGAAGATAAGACGGAGGTAAATAAACAGTATTCCTCGTCCTGTGTGTGTGTCACAGAAGATAAGACGACAGCTGTGTGTGTGTGTATATATATATATATATATATATATATATATATATATATATATATATATATATATATATATATATATATATATATATATATATATATATATATATATGTGTGTGTATCTGTTTTATTGTGTGTGTGTGTATCTGGTTTATTGTGTGTGTGTGTGTGTGTGTGTGTGTGTGTGTGTGTGTGTGTGAGGCAGCAGCGCGTTGGTTCAGGTCAGGCCGTGTTCAGGAGGTAGAAGGCGGCGGCCGACAGCAGCGCGCCGCCCAGCGGGACGAGGACGAAGGCGGCGCAGCGCCTCCACCACCTCGCCATCCTCCCCCCCTCGTCCTCCACCTCCTCTCTCCTCCCGCGCTTCTTATTCCTCCGACCGCCTCGCTGCTGGCGCTTCTCGAACGCCTCCAGCTCCTCCTGAACACACAAACACACATCCAGTTAACATCGTATTAAAAGGGTTGTGTTTTAAAGCAAGTGCATTCTGGGAGTTGTTGTCTTTCATCCACATGAGCTAAAAAAAGAAAAACACATTTGCTGGCTTTTCTCAGTCAAGAAGGCACCAACCAATCACCACTCTGGTTTGGTTGAAATAAACCCTTAATCCACCCATTTACATGTGGAGATATGCTGGCTCTATACACGCTAAAAGTCCTGATTATTTACATGGAGTCTGGTGGAGATATGCTGGCTCTATACACGCTAAAAGTCCTGATTATTTACATGGAGTCTGGTGGAGATATGCTGGCTCTATACACGCTAAAAGTCCTGATTATTTACATGGAGTCTGGTGGAGATATGCTGGCTCTATACACGCTAAAAGTCCTGATTATTTACATGGAGTCTGGTGGAGATATGCTGACTCTATACACGCTAAAAGTCCTGATTATTTACATGGAGTCTGGTGGAGATATGCTGACTCTATACACACTAAAAGTCCTGATTATTTACATGGAGTCTGGTGGAAATATGCTGGCTCTATACACACTAAAAGTCCTGATTATTTACATGGAGTCTGGTGGAAATATGCTGGCTCTATACACGCTAAAAGTCCTGATTATTTACATGGAGTCTGGTGGAGATATGCTGGCTCTATACACGCTAAAAGTCCTGATTATTTACATGGAGTCTGGTGGAGATATGCTGACTCTATACACACTAAAAGTCCTGATTATTTACATGGAGTCTGGTGGAGATATGCTGGCTCTATACACGCTAAAAGTCCTGATTATTTACATGGAGTCTGGTGGAGATATGCTGACTCTATACACGCTAAAAGTCCTGATTATTTACATGGAGTCTGGTGGCCAGATTGCCCGTTAACGTCACATAGCAGCTCGTTTTTTGCTTAACGCTGGACTAATTTCACAGGTTGTTGTTCGCGTCACTTAGACACAAAAACATTTAAAATAGTCTTAATTCTCATTAACTGCAGTTTGAAGAGTCTGTATACTCACTTGAAGTTTCTTCTGCTCCTCCTCCTGAGCTGCTCTCTGCTCCGCCTCCTTCACCTGAACACACACACACACACACACACACACACACACACAGGTTAGTGTGTATGCAGGTGTGACACTCTCTCAGTAACTGTAAAGGTGTGCGTGCGTTTGTTTACCTGGCTGACTTTCCTCTGCTGGTCTCTGCAGGCATCGTCACACTGAACCACACACTGATCCGACAGAGAGCACGGGAACTCCTACACACACACACACACACACACACACACACACACACACACACACACACACACACACATGAATAAAAAAACCTTGCAGATATTCAGCAGCTCTGATCCTGAATTTACTCAGTAACAGCAGCTGTGAACATAAAGTCCAGTTCAGACCAAAGATTAAATCTGTGTGTGTGTGTGTGTGTGTGTGTGTGTGTGTGTGTGTGTGTGTGTGTGTGTGTGTGTGTACCTTCTTGATCCTCTTGCAGGGACATCTGAGCTTCACCTTCTGCTGACATTTCTCTTCGCACACACCTGGATGACACACCTGCTTACAGCGATGACCACAGCTCAGCTACACACACACACACACACACACACACACACACACACACACACGTTTGATCACACTCTGGCTCTCAGTGAGGCAGAAACGATCAGACAGGAACAAAAAAGAAAAACAGTCTCTGTTTCTCCAAAGGAAACATGAAGCGACCTGTTACATCAGAAATCTCTCTCTCTCTCTCTCTCTGTTCAGATACATAGAGAGAAACTAAATGCTAAAACAACAGCAGGTTGAGGAAACGTTTAAAGTGCTCATATGCTTTTTCCCCCCTTTCCTTTATTGTGTTATATATATTATATATCTGTCAGGACACGCCCTCATACTCTGCTTCTGACTGGCTAGTAGTCCTTACCTAGGTACTGTCAGGGCACGCCCTCATACTCTGCTTCTGACTGGCTAGTAGTCCTTACCTAGGTACTGTCAGGGCACGCCCTCATACTCTGCTTCTGACTGGCTAGTAGTCCTTACCTAGGTACTGTCAGGGCCCTCATACTCTGCTTCTGACTGGCTAGTAGTCCTTACCTAGGTACTGTCAGGGCACGCCCTCATACTCTGCTTCTGACTGGCTAGTAGTCCTTACCTAGGTACTGTCAGGGCCCTCATACTCTGCTTCTGACTGGCTAGTAGTCCTTACCTAGGTACTGTCAGGGCACGCCCTCATACTCTGCTTCTGACTGGCTAGTAGTCCTTACCTAGGTACTGTCAGGGCCCTCATACTCTGCGTCTGACTGGCTAGTAGTCATGTGTCAGTAACCATGTGTCGTGTACCGTACCATGTGATTCCCCCCCCCCTAGTTTTGATGGTTGTTGACATTTTGACATCTCCTACATTTATTATCTTTCGTATGGAAACATCTTGATTCTTCACCTTCATCGTCTTTGATATAAAAGAAAAACCTAGACTCTTCTCCAGATATATCTTGATTCTTCAACTGAAGACGCCAGAAGAAACCAGTCGAGGCTCGCTCTGTAAACCTCCCACTGCATGTGTTTGTTATCCCAACTGTGTGTGTGTGTGTGTGTGTGTGTGTGTGTGTGTGTGTGTCTGTGTGTGTGTGTCTCTGTGTTAGTGTGTGTGTGTAGGCTTTTAGGAGCTTAAGTTTCTGCAGACTATGAAAACACACACTAACACTCTTCAAACAAACATCTGACTGTGTGTGTGTGTGTGTGTGCATCTGTGTGTGTGTGTGTATCTGTGTGTGTGTGTGTGTGTGTGTGTGTATGTGTGCATCTGTGTGTGTGTGTGTGTGTGTGTGTGTGTGTGTGTGTGTGTGTCAGTGCCAGTAAGTGACAGACTGAAAACGCTAAATCATTCCCAGGTGAAAGTAAAAACACCCGGAGAGAGTGTGTGTGTGTGTGTGTGTGTGTGTGTGTGTGTGTGTGTGTGTGTGTGTGTGTTGTCTGGCGCCACAGAGCTAAATTGATTATTGGAGAGAGAAGAATG
>NW_027595407.1:297500-302500 GCF_031162955.1 Sander vitreus | reverse complement strand
AGAAAGTGAAACAAACGTGTGTGTGTGTGTGTGTGTGTGTGAGAGTGACCCACGTCGGTATCGGGACTTGACACGGCGGACAGGGCAGAGCTTTCTGCACAAACGCCGGCTCCGACCGCTGCTCCCACGGACCAGCTAACTGCACCTAAAACAGACAAAGAAAACCAAACACACATCACGTACTCTCCCCGACAGAAAACAGGACACTACTCACACACTCTCTCTCTCTCTCTCTCTCTCTCTCTCTCTCTCTCTCCTCTCTCCCCCTCTCTCTCTCTCTCTCTCTCTCTCTCTCTCTCTCTCTCTCTCTCTCTGTCTCTCTCTGTCTCTCTCTCTTCGTTCTCTCTCTCTCTCTCTCCCCCTCTCTCTCTCTCTTCGTCTCTCTCTCGTTCTCTCTCTCTCTCCCCTCGCTTCTCTCTCTCTCTCTCTCTCTCTCTCTCCCCCCCTCGCGCTCTCTCTCTCTCTCGCTCTCTCTCTCTCTCCTCCCCTCGCTCTCTCCTGTCTCTCTCTCCCCCTCGCTCTCTCCTGTCTCTCTCTCTCTCTCTCTCTCTTCGCTCTCTCTCTCTCTCTCTCTCTCTCTCTCTCTCTCTCTCTCTCCCCCTCGCTCTCTCCTGTCTCTCTCTCTCTCTCTCTCTCTCTCTCATACTTTTATAAAAGTCAACATTACACTTTACGGCACAAACATTTCCATTTACGTTGCAGCTCCGACTACGTGAGTCGTCTCTGTGTAACGGAGAGTTTTTCCTGTGTGTTTCTACGATGTGTAACGTTACACAGCCAATCACAGACATTATTACATCTTAGTAGAAGCATGCTGCGTGCTGATTGGCTTACTCCTTAGGTATTGGAATTTGGTATTGAAAGACAAGGCCATTTTGCGAGATACTAAGGCCGGCGTGAGTGTGGCTTGTCAGCTGCGTGGCGGCTGCGTGGCGTGAGCGTGGTGTGTCAGCTGCGTGGCGGCTACGTGGCGTGAGCGTGGCGTGTCAGCTGCGTGTCAGCTGCGTGGCATGAGCGTGGCGTGTCAGCTGCGTGTCAGCTGCGTGGCGTGAGCGTGGCGTGTCAGCTGCGTGGCATGAGCGTGGCGTGTCAGCTGCGTGTCAGCTGCGTGGCATGAGCGTGGCGTGTCAGCTGCGTGTCAGCTGCGTGGCATGAGCGTGGCGTGTCAGCTGCGTGGCATGAGCGTGGCGTGTCAGCTGCGTGTCAGCTGCGTGGCATGAGCGTGGCGTGTCAGCTGCGTGTCAGCTGCGTATCAGCTGCATGGCGTGAGTGTGGCGTGTCAGCTGCGTATCAGCTGCGTGGCGTATCAGCTGCGTGGCGTGAGCGTGGCGTGTCACGCAGGCAGTGTGCAAGCGCTAACCTGTTACCACTATAAAAACGGACACGCCACGCAGCTGACACGCTCAGTTCGGTGCCCAGCCCCATTGGTGGAGGTTGTTCCCTATTGGACAGAGCCAGGCTCGCCGTTTCTCTCTGAAAACCCAGCGCCATATTTAGCACACAGACACGAGGGGGTTCGTCAACCAGAGATCCTTTTTTTTAACCGTTGTGCTGTCCTCCCGTCTTGTCTCGTCACTTTTTCGTTGCGTTACGTTTCTCTCACTTTTTTCAAAGTTTTTATATGACATTATACCTTAAAAAAAAGCAGAAATGATGATTTATTTTGACTAATAGCTGAGATCACAGGATGCTGACTGACTGGTTCATGTCAAAGTGTAGTCAGGAGACTGCAAAATGCTATACATTTGAATAAAACACCCCAAAATGAAATGATACTGAATACGGTCCATACAACGTAAGCTGATTTTGGGGCAATTTGGTCGTTAACCCTCCTGTTGTACATCCGAAATTTGGGTTTCTTTCAAGCTGAGTGTCCCAAAAATAAAAGGGTTGGTTCCATTCGACGCTCTTCGCAAGTAAAGTCAATGATCAGGTCACTACCTTTCAACAACAGCATCCCCAAACTAATCTTTGACATATCTGTGATCAGCCAGTCAGTCAAAATAAACCACGATAAAAAGATATAAAGTCATATGAATGATTTCCAAAAAAACATTTAAAACTAGTGGTAAGAAGTTGGTATTAGTGGTTTATATAATGGTGGTAAAAAGGGTCCAAAACGTTTAAAAAGTGGGTTAAGAAACCCATATTTATGATATAAGACACCAGGGTCAGAGGACCCCAGGACACCAGGGTCAGAGGACCCCAGGACACCAGGGTCAGAGGACCCCAGGACACCAGGGGGGCGGAGCGAGCGGCGTACCTGCTGGGACTTGACCAGCACGCGGTCGTGGCAGGGCTGCGGGCAGGCGTGGCGGCAGCGGGGCAGCGGCAGCAGGCAGGGCTGCCTGCAGGGGGGGCAGGGCCCGGGGTGGCAGCGGTGGGTCTCTCTGCTCGGGTGGTGGCAGGATGGAGGACACCTGGGGGACACCACACAGTTGCTATGGTTATTATTATGGTGGTTACAGACCCCCCCCTCAGTGTGAGATCAGCAGAATGAGAACGTTTCAGAAGCTTTCTCAGACAAGTTTTGCTTCTTGTCTGACAGAAGTGAAATGATCTCTCGAGTATAAATAAAGATCGAATGAATGAATGAATATACTGAAGGTGAGAGTGGTGGTGTGTGTGTGTCTGTCTGTGTGTGTGTCTGCATCTCATTGTGTGTGTGTGTGTGTGTGTGTGCGTGTGCGTCTGTCTGTGTGTGTGTGTGTGTGTGTCTGCATCTCATTGTGTGTGTGTGTGTGTGCGTCTATGTGTGTGTGTGTCTGTGTGTGTCGTCTGTACGTGTGTGCGTCTGTCTGTGTGTGTGTGTGTGCGTCTGTGTGTGTGTGTGTGTGTGTCTGCATCCCATTGTGTGTGTGTGCGTGTGCCTGTGTGTGTGTGTGTGTGTGTGCTGTCGTCTGTGTGTGCGTGTGCGCCTGTGTGTGTGTGCTGTCTGTGTGTGTCGTGCTGTCTCACTGTGTGTGTGTGTGCCTGTGTGTGTGTGTCTGTGTGTGTCTGCGTCTGTCATGTGTGTGTGTGTGTGTGTGCGTGTGTGTCTCTGTGTGTGTGTGTGTGTGTGCGCCTGCATCTCGTGTGTGTGTGTGTGTGTGTGTGTGTCTGTCTGTGTGTGTGTGTGTGTCTGTGTGTGTCGTCTGTACGTGTGTGCGTGTGCGTCTGTCTGTGTGTGTGTGTGTGTCTGCATCTCATTGTGTGTGTGTGTGTGTGCGTCTGTGTGTGTGTGTGCGTCTGTGCGTGTGTGTGCGTCTGTCTCTGTGTGTGTGTGTCTCTGTGTGTGTGTGTCTCTGTGCGTCTGTCTCTGTGTGTGTGCGTCTGTCTCTGTGTGTGTGTGTGTGTGTGTGTGTGTGTGTGTGTGTGTGTGTGCGCGCCTGCCTGCAGGTCTCTTTGCAGCGAGGTGGTTTGGTGCTCCGTTCTCGTCCACAGGGAACGGCCAAAACGGACGAGCCGCAGGTACACCTGACCTCCACGGACTCTGGACACGGATAGCAGCTGCCTGGAGGAGACACAGCATCATCACGTTACTCCATTCACTCAGGAGACACAGCATCATCATCATCACGTTACTCCATTCACTCAGGAGACACAGCATCATCATCACGTTACTCCATTCACTCAGGAGACACAGCATCATCATCACGTTACTACATTCATTCAGGAGACACAGCATCATCATCATCATGTTACTCCATTCACTCAGGAGACACAGCATCATCATCACGTTACTCCATTCACTCAGGAGACACAGCATCATCACGCTACTCCATTCATTCAGGAGACACAGCATCATCATCACGTTACTCCATTCACTCAGGAGACACAGCATCATCATCATCACGTTACTCCATTCATTCAGGAGACACAGCATCATCATCACGTTACTCCATTCATTCAGGAGACACAGCATCATCATCACGTTACTCCATTCATTCAGGAGACACAGCATCATCATCACGTTACTACATTCATTCAGGAGACACAGCATCATCATCACGTTACTCCATTCATTCAGGAGACACAGCATCATCATCACGTTACTCCATTCATTCAGGAGACACAGCATCATCATGTTACTCCATTCACTCAGGAGACACAGCATCATCATCACGTTACTCCATTCATTCACAAGTTCAACAGCACAACAATAGTCTGTATGACAACAACAGCCAGTATCAAGTCAGGGAGCTCCTTCGTGCTCACAAGAGTCCTTCCTAAAGCTTGATTGATGGTTTTTTAAGCCCTTTTTTCAAGTTTTTTTTCACACTATTTCGACGTTTTTGTCGCCTTTCTGGAGGTTTTTCTTAGGCGTTTTTTGTTGTCGTCTTTCAGAAGTTTTTGTCGCATTTATTTTAGTTATTTTTCTGTTTTTTTTAGCACTTTTTCCATAATATTTCGACGTTTTTGTCGCCTTTCTGGATTAGTTTTTTTTTTTGACGGTACGAGGGCGGCCTGACGTGCAACTCATGCAACTACCAGTCGCAGTGACGTAGACCAACATCAACAGTGATTGGTCCGCTCAGCCGTGGCTGGGTAGCGTTTGCGTTCCAAAACGTGTGCCTCCTTTATGGGATTATAACTCTAAAAGGCTAATATTTTGGATATTGATTGGATCTTGAGATAGGGTAAACAGAGGCCTATGGTAGTTGTAAAACAAAAAATAGTTTTTCTCCACTTGTCTTCCTGGCATAATGTTGCCTATTCTTTTTTTTTTATACAGTTAAAATAAAGTGAAATATACACTGCTGTGGACGTTGTTTACTTCATTAATGTGTTTACAGACTGAGGATGGAGGAGGATTCGCTATTTGGCCGAAACCCCAGAAATCTGGCTTCAGTGCATCCCTACCCATGGAAAAAAGTGACAAAACACTTTGTTTATTATGGTGGTTACGGCCCCTCGGATTGGGAACAGCCTCCCCCCCCCCGCCCGCCCCCTCAGTGTGAGATCGGCAGAATGAGAAAGCTTTCTTTATTCATGATGAACAAAAAACTTGGAGAAAGTAA
>NW_027595407.1:285000-290000 GCF_031162955.1 Sander vitreus | reverse complement strand
AGGGGGAGAGGAGAGAGAGAGAGAGAGGAGGAGGGAGAGGGGGAGAGAGAGAGGAGGGGGAGAGGAAGAGAGGAGGAGGGAGAGGGGGAGAGGAGGAGGAGAGAGAGGGAAGAGAGGAGGAGGGAGGGGGGAGAGGAGGGGGAGAGAGGAGGAAGAGAGGAGGAGGGAGAGGGGGAGAGGAGAGAGAGGGACAGAGAGAGAGAGAAGAGAGAGGAGGGAGAGAGGAGGAGGGAGAGGGGAGAGAGAGAGAGGAGAGAGAGAGGAGGAGGGAGAGAGAGAGAGGAGGAGGGAGAGGGAGAGGAGAGAGAGAGAGAGAGAGGAGGAGAGAGAGGAGGAGAGAGGAGGAGGGAGAGGGTAGAGGGAGAGAGGAGGAGAGAGGAGGAGAGAGAGGAGGGACAGAGGAGGGAGAGAGAGAGGAGGGGCAGAGAGAGGAGAGAGGAGGAGAGGAGAGAGAGGAGGAGAGGGGAGAGAGAGAGACAGAGGGGGAGAGAGGAGGAGGAGAGAGGGGGAGAGGAGGGACAGAGGAGGAGGGACAGAGGAGGAGAGAGGAGGAGGGAGAGGGGAGAGAGGAGAGGGAGAGGAGGGAGAGAGGAGGAGGAGAGAGGAGGGGAGAGAGGAGAGAGGGAGAGGAGGGGGAGAGAGAGAGAGAGGAGGAGAGAGAGGAGGAGGAGGGAGAGGGGGAGAGAGGGAGGAGGGAGAGGGAGAGGAGGGACAGGAGGAGGAGAGAGTGAGGAGGGACAGAGGAGGAGAGAGGAGGAGGGACAGAGGAGGAGAGAGGAGGAGGGAGAGAGAGGAGAGAGAGGAGGAGGGAGAGGAGGAGGGAGAGGGGGAGAGGAGGAGGAGAGGAGGAGGAGAGGAGAGAGAGAGGGAGAGGGAGAGGGGGAGAGGAGGGAGAGAGGAGGAGGGAGAGGGAGAGGAGGAGGAGAGAGGAGAGAGAGAGGAGGGGGAGAGGAGGAGGAGAGAGGAGGGGGAGAGAGTAGAGGGGGAGAGAGGAGGAGGGAGAGGGGAGAGAGGGAGGAGGAGAGAGGAGAGGGGGAGAGGAGGGACAGAGGAGGAGGGGAGAGGAGGAGAGGAGAGAGAGAGGAGGGGGAGAGGAGGAGGAGAGGAGGAGGAGAGGAGAGAGAGAGGACAAGGGAGAGGGGAGAGGAGAGAGAGAGGAGGGGGAGAGAGGAGGTCACACCAGAGACAGTTTCAGGATGGGAGAGGAGGTTTAAAGTCCAGTTCAGACCAAAGACTCCAGACGAGAGGAAACTTTTCAACGAGCCGGTCTGCAGCGTCCTGAAAGCTTTCCACCAATGAGACGAGAACAGAGGCTGTATCATCCAGTCTACCATCCGTCTATTTGCTGGATGGTTTCAGGGGTGTAACAGCTACGGTGCCCAGCTATTTGCTGATAGTTTCAGCATAACGTCGTCGCTGACGCAGGTGAGCGCGACGCGACGTTGCTGTTCATATTTTGGCACAATGTTTCTGACCGTAGTAGTGGTCATAGTGACTGAAAAGTGTGATGTGAGATGCTAAAAAGAAACTACACGCTGTTTTGCTAACGTTACTTTACCCCCCCAACTGCTGAGGAAACACTGTCATCTCTATTTGTTGTAGCTGGATATCATTTGTAGCGTCTTAAATATGAAACGGAGGACACTGATAGTAAGATCCTTGCTGCATTTCTAGTAGAGATGAAACAGAGACGTCTCTTACATTCTAAAAACCAGCCCTCTGGGGACTTCTGGGGTCTGAACGGGGCTTTAAAACTACTCAGTAGTATAGTAGTGAAGTACTGCAGTATTATTATCATCGGTGGAGTTTACCTGTTGACAGTTCCACTGAGGGCTGGCACACGGTCTCTCGGTCGTCTCTCTGCCACACACACACCTCTGAACACTGACTCTGGGACACGGAGAGCACTCTGAAACACACACAGACATGAGTTAGGGGACATCCACACCACACGATAACTACACACACACACACACACACACACACACACACACACGTTGCTGGATGTGTACCTGTGTGACAGGGCTGGGTACAGGTGTGCTGTTTGCAGGGTAACAACTTGTTGCACTGCTGCTGACAGGACCAGGCCTGGAGAGACACACACACACAGACACACACACACACACACACACACACACACACACACACACAGAAACTGTAAACTCAGTCCAGTAAAACACGTCAGTTTAAAATGACTTGAAAGTTAAAAAATTAAATGAAATATTTTTTTTTTTAGGCGTACCTTGTTGCTACAGCGACGGGGGAGGGGCTTAGCTTTTCCACACAGACAGGAAACAGAAACCATCTTTGGACACGGAGGACAGGGACCTAAAAACACACACACACACACAGACAGTTAAACATTACAGACTCTGACACGGTAGATGTAATCTGTGCGTCTCTGTGTGCATGTGTGTGTGGTTACCGGGGTGACAGAGCAGCAGGCAGGTGTGTCCACAGCTGGGTTTGAGCTCCTTCTGACAGACGGAGCCGCAGGAGTGAGGAGCCAACCAGGGGTCAGCTGGAGGATCCTGCAGCTTCCCACAGAAACACATGTACCTGACCACCACACACACACACACACACACACACACACACACACACACACACACCAATATATATGTTTATAAATGGAAATATGTCATGTTTAAACAAACAGAACTTGAGTCAGTTTCCCCAAGACAAGACTCTTATTTTGAAAGGAACCAGCTCTTTAAAAGGCTCTATAGAAACTGATCTGAGGTCCAAACGTGTGACTGCCTCCCAGTGTGTGTGTGTGTGTTCAGACGTCTGCAGTGTCTCCCCAGTATGAAATGCATGAGCTGTGTGGAGAGTGGAGCCCCCCGCTGGACACCTGCAGCCGTCACACACACTGCCAACAGACCAGCTGTCCAGCTCAGATTATTATTCTAAGTGTCAACATTATGAAAGGATCCCTACAGAGATAAACCTTTTAGTTAAAGAGGAAGATCCTTTTAGTTTAACATGAAACAGCCCCAAAATCACCATCACCAAACTACACCAGACTCCATGTAAATAATCAGGACTTTTATCATCGTAAAACACACTTCATTCAAAGTGGACAGAAACTAAATAAAACTACCAAAAGCCGTCTTGGTTCATCTTTCCACTGTTCCAACAATCACCACTCTGGTTTGGTTGAAATAAACCCTTAATTCACCCATTTACATGTGGAGATATGCTGGCTCTATACACGCTAAAAGTCCTGATTATTTACATGGAGTCTGGTGGAGATATGCTGGCTCTATACGTGCTAAAAGTCCTGATTATTTACATGGAGTCTGGTGGAGATATGCTGGCTCTATACACGCTAAAAGTCCTGATTATTTACATGGAGTCTGGTGGAGATATGCTGGCTCTATACACGCTATAAGTCCTGATTATTTACATGGAGTCTGGTGGAGATATGCTGGCTCTATACACGCTAAAAGTCCTGATTATTTACATGGAGTCTGGTGGAGATATGCTGGCTCTATACACGCTAAAAGTCCTGATTATTTACATGGAGTCTGGTGGAGATATGCTGGCTCTATACACGCTAAAAGTGCTGATTATTTACATGGAGTCTGGTGGAGATATGCTGGCTCTATACACGCTAAAAGTGCTGATTATTTACATGGAGTCTGGTGGAGTTTGGTGACAAACTCAACAAAGTCCATAAAACTTCACACACTCAGTAGATGTAGTATTACTAATGTGTACCTGTTGGGCGTGGAGCTGGGTGGGTACTCTGCTCGACACTTTGGACTGTAGAGAGAAAATCAGAGATGCAGCTGTTGATCTGTTACAGTCATCGCTGTGTAGAAGGATTTTTCACAAACCACAGCAGTTGTGACACAACGCTGGAATGTAACTAAGTACATTTACTCCAGTGTTGTACTTAAGTCCAAATGTTGAGGTACTTGTACTTTACTCAAGTCTTTTTCTTTTCATGTCAAAGACACAAGCACACACACACACACACACACACACACACACACACACACAGAGATACACGCACGCACGCACGCACACACACACACACACACAGAGATACACGCACGCACACACACACAAAGAGATACACGCACGCACACACACACACAAAGAGATACACGCACGCACACACACACACACACACACACACACAAAGAGATACACACACACAAAGAGATACGCACGCACACACACACAAAGAGATACACACACACACTCACAAAGAGATACACACACACTCACAAAAAGACACACACTCACAAAGAGACACACACACACACAAACAAAGAGACACACACACACACAAACAAAAAGACACACACACACACTAACAGAGACCTACACGCACACACACACACACTAACAGACACACACACACACTAACAGACACACACATAAAATATATACACATATGGAGGTTTTTTCTACATGTACTCAAGTACTGTACTTGAGTACAAATGTTGAGGTACTTCTACGTCAAAAATGTTTTATTCTAAAGTAAACCAGCCGACAATATAACGGCTACAAGTCCAGCTGAGATGATGAGACCATTAAACACACAGCTGGCTGATCCTTCACACGTTCTACAATGGTTTCATACAACAACTGCAGGACTTTCCCCAACTTGTAACAGAGTATTTTTACAGTGTGGTATTAGTACTTTTACTGCAGTGAGTGATCTGAATACTTCCTCCAGGGCTCCTGTGACAGACTGTGAGTGTAACAGAACTATAAGAAGAAGAGAGTGACTGACCAGGGCCAGGGATGCTGCTTCTGACCGAAGTCTTCGTCGGTGATGGAGGAGACGAGGAAGGCCGAGTCTTTGGCCCATTTCTGAATGCAGGGGAGGTGGAAGAGAGAGAAACAGCTGGAGCAGCTCCACACCTGGAGGGGGGAAGAGTGGGTTTTAAGTTTAGGTTGTGCTTGTGTGTCTGCCTATGTGCGAGTGTGTGTCTGTCTGTCTGCGTATATGTGTCCGTGTGTGTGTGTGTGTGTGTGTGTGT
>NW_027595407.1:270000-280000 GCF_031162955.1 Sander vitreus | reverse complement strand
GATTTTAGCAGAATTTTCTACAGAATTTCCAAAGATTTTCCCAGATTTTAGCAGAATTTTCTGCAGATTTCCAAAGATTTTCCCAGATTTTAACAGAATTTTCTGAAGATTTTTAGCAGAATTTTCCACCAATTCAAAATGAGAACTTGAAAACTTGGAGAAAATGTTAACACATCTTCACTCCAAGCAGAAAAACTGTCTGTTAAACTCCCCAGATTTTCATTCTGGGTCACCGATGAAAACTGTGGGTTCTGCTTACTACAGACTCAAAATTGCGCCACAAACAGATCAAATGAAACAGTTTGTAAAGTTTATTTATGTTTTTATAAAACAGCTGTGATGTAAAAACTATCCAGAGGAACAGAAGTGCTGATTATTATTCAATATATAATTAATTATAATTACAAACGTGAAATATTTATTTGACACATAAATAACATCAGATTTATAAACTACATGTGTTCTGTGTGCAGTAATCTTAATGTGTAAAGTAACTAGTAACTAAAGTAACTAGTAACTAAAGTAACTAGTAACTAAAGCTGGAACAGATGAATGTAGAGGAGTAACTAAAGTAACTAGTGACTAAAGCTGTAACAGATGAATGTAGCGGAGTAACTAAAGTAACTAGTAACTAAAGCTGGAACAGATGAATGTAGTGGAGTAGAAGTAGAAAGTGGCATGAAAAGAAAAGACTCAAGTAAAGTACAAGTACCTCAACATTTGGACTGAAGTACAGTACTGGAGTAAATGTACTTAGTTACATTCCAGCACTGGTAACGTGTGTATGTGTGTGTGTGTGTGTGTGTGTGTCTGTCTCTGTTAGTGTGTCTGTGTGTGTGTGTCTCTGTTAGTATGTCTGTGTGTGTGTGTCTGTGTGTGTGTGTGTGTGTGTGTCTGTGTGTGTGTGTGTGTGTGTGTGTGTCTGTTAGTGTGTGTGTGTGTGTGTGTGTCTCTGTTAGTATGTGTGTGTGTGTGTGTGTGTCTCTGTTAGTATGTGTGTGTGTGTGTGTGTGTGTGTGTGTGTGTGTGTGTGTGTGTGTGTGTCTCTGTTAGTATGTCTGTGTGTGTGTGTGTCTGTGTGTGTGTGTGTGTGTCTCTGTTAGTATGTCTGTGTGTCTCCGTTAGTATGTGTGTGTGTGTGTGTGTGTGTGTGTGTGTCTGTCTCTGTTAGTATGTCTGTGTGTGTGTGTGTCTCTGTTAGTATGTCTGTGTGTGTCTCTGTATGTGTGTGTGTGTGTGTGTGTGTCTCTGTTAGTGTGTCTGTGTGTGTCTCTGTATGTGTGTGTGTGTGTGTGTCTGTGTGTGTATGTGTGCGTGTCTGTGTGTGTGTGTCTGTGTGTGTCTCTGTATGTGTGTGTGTGTGTGTGTCTGTGTGTGTATGTGTGCGTGTCTGTGTGTGTGTGTCTGTGTGTGTATGTGTGCGTGTCTGTGTGTGTGTGTCTGTGTGTCTGTGTGTGCGTGTCTCTGTGTGTGTGTATGTGTGTCAACATCTGGACTGAAGTACAGTACTGGAGTATCTGATTGGTGCATGAACTCGAGTACTTGCCGATACTGATATTTTAGGGGGTATCGGAGGAATTTTCTTTATCGGAACAGTTTTCACCCAACGTCTTCTTCTTCTTCTTCTTCTTCTTCTTCTTCTGCTGTGGTTGTCTATGCCTCCGGTGTCGGGGGGGGCGGGGCATCACCCGGTGGCGGCGGCGGTGGCGGCGGCCGTAGCTTCCTCTCCAGCGTGGCCACTCGGTGTTTGAGTTTGCTCTGCGTGGCTTCGTGCTCGGCCAGCAGCCGGGCGTAGCGGGACTGCAGGGCGTCCAGCACGCACGTCATCCGGTCCACCTTCTCCTCCATCTCCTTAGGGTCGGGGCCCTGGGCCGCCACCTGCAGAGGGGCAAAACTGTTGTGTTTATTATGTGTACAGTATGTTGTGTATGTTGTTAAGTGTATTATTGTTGTGTTTATTATGTGTACATTATGTTGTGTATGTTGTTAAGTGTATTATTGTTGTGTTTATTATGTGTACATTATGTTGTGTATGTTATGTTATGTGTATTATTGTTGTGTATGTGTATGTTATGTGTATTATTGTTGTGTATGTGTATGTTATGTTGTGTATGTTGTTAAGTGTATTATTGTTGTGTATGTGTATGTGTATGTGTATTATTGTTGTGTATGTGTATGTTATGTGTATTATTGTTGTGTATGTGTATATTATGTGTATTATTGTTGTGTATGTGTATATTATGTGTATTATTGTTGTGTATGTGTATGTGTATGTTATGTGTATTATTGTTGTGTATGTGTATGTATATGTTATGTGTACATTATGTTGTGTATGTTATGTTATGTGTATTATTGTTGTGTATGTGTATGTATATGTTATGTGTACATTATTGTTGTGTATGTTATGTGTATATTATGTGTATTATTGTTGTGTATGTGTATGTGTATGTTATGTGTATTATTGTTGTGTATGTGTATGTGTACATTATGTTGTGTATGTTATGTTATGTGTATTATTGTTGTGTATGTGTATGTGTATGTTATGTGTATTATTGTTGTGTATGTGTATGTATGTTATGTGTACATTATGTTGTGTATGTGTATGTGTATATTATGTTGTGTATGTTATGTTATGTGTATTATTGTTGTGTATGTGAATGTTATGTGTATTATTGTTGTGTATGTGTATGTTATGTGTATTATTGTTGTGTATGTATATGTTATGTATACATTATGTTGTGTATGTTATGTTATGTGTATTATTGTTGTGTATGTGTATGTGTATGTTATGTGTATTATTGTTGTGTATGTGTATGTATATGTTATGTGTACATTATGTTGTGTATGTTATGTTATGTGTATTATTGTTGTGTATGTGTATGTTATGTGTATTATTGTTGTGTATGTGTATGTGTATGTTATGTGTATTATTGTTGTGTATGTTATGTTATGTGTATTATTGTTGTGTATGTTATGTGTATTATTGTTGTGTATGTGTATGTTATGTGTATTATTGTTGTGTATGTGTATGTATGTTATGTGTACATTATGTTGTGTATGTTATGTTATGTGTATTATTGTTGTGTATGTGTATGTTTTGTGTATTATTGTTGTGTATGTGTATGTTATGTGTATTATTGTTGTGTATGTTACTTGTATTATTGTTGTGTATGTGTATGTATATGTTATGTGTACAGTATATTTTGATGTTATGTGTATTATTGTTGTGTGTCGTTATACCTCCAGATCCAGCAGGCCGTCCTTCATGAGAATCTGCCGTCCCTTCTCCTCCAGCAGAGCTTTAGCGTCGGGATACTCTGTCAGCGCCTGCATCAGGTCGTCTTTGGACAGACAGAACAGGTCCGAGTAGCCGATGCTCCGAATGTTCGCCGTCCTCCGGTTTCCTGCTTTACTCCCTGTTGAGGAACAGTAAGTCTCGTTACTATAATAAAAACAACCGGATGTTCTGCATTTTCTTCTCTTCGCACGGAACCAGAGAACCTTCAACACCCGTGACTGCATTCACACGGGATAAGCAACTTTATTATGTCAAATGTATTCTCGCAACGCAGCCAAAACGACCACGAATCACATACACATACACATACACAAGGGGCCCTATCTTGCACCCGGCGATGCGCAAAGCAAAGCCTGACGCAAGCGTGTTTGCTAGTTTAAGACCGACGCAGTTGTCAGTTTCCCGTCCAGCGCCCACGTCGTTTAAATAGAAAATGCACCTGTACGCCCATCTGTGCGCACATGGGCGTACAGGTGCATTCTGGGCGTGCTGGTCTTACAGGGAGGTGTGTTCAGGTGCATTCTGGGCGTGCTGGTGTTACAGGGAGGTGTGTTCAGGTGCATTCTGGGCGTGCTGGTCTTACAGGGAGGTGTGTTCAGGTGCATTCTGGGCGTGCTGGTCTTACAGGGAGGTGTGTTCAGGTGCATTCTGGGCGTGCTGGTCTTACAGGGAGGTGTGTCCAGGTGCATTCTGGGCGTGCTGGTCTTACAGGGAGGTGTGTTCAGGTGCATTCTGGGCGTGCTGGTCTTACAAGGGAGGTGTGTTCAGGTGCATTCTGGGCGTGCTGGTCTTACAGGGAGGTGTGTTCAGGTGCATTCTGGGTGTATTGCTATCTTGAGGTAGTGACAAGTGATGGCACCATTGACCAACAAAAACCTGGTCTAAAGTCAATAACGCAGCATTTCATTGTTATTTTAACAGAGCATTAGTAAAATGCTCCTAGGCTCGTGCACAGCACGTGCACACTATGCTTGTTACACACACAGGGACGCACAGCAGCACACACACACACACACACACAGCAGCACACACACATGCAGAAGATTACAAATACAAATATTACGGTGCAAATCCTCCATCATAACAGCAATGCCCCAAGGTCCAAACGCGCCTGGCTTTTAAAGGGAATGGGAGATGATCTCTGATTGGTTGATTGCATGTTACGCCCAAAACACACCTCTGATTAATGAAGACACTAAGGTCAACCCTTTTGAACCACGCGCCCGGCACACAGACCCTTTTTTCCGCCATCAAAATAGCAAAAGTGGATTCGTACACGCCCTAAACGCACCTGCGCCAGGCGCTTCACGCCGTGACCTCAGATCGTTAAAATAAGGCCTGCTGTATCAACGTTTTTGTATCAACGTTTTTGCTCTTTTTTAGCATTTTTCTTTCACCTATTCACTTTTCTTTACTCATGTGGAATGCTGGCATTTGCCTATCCTGCGGCGGGCCAGCCCTACCCTCCCCCACCAACGATGTCATTTTAACCAGAATGCATCTGTGGTGTAGCCAGACCTTCCTCCAGTTTACTTTTGAAAGCCAGGATGCTGAGGTTGCTTTTTTCAATGTTTTTGTCCCTTTTATCAGACAGAGTTTTTTGTGCTTTTTCGTCACTTTTTCAGACATTTTTATCTTTTGTTGTCACTTTTGTCAGAAATGTTTTTCTCCCCCGCTTTGGATGGATGTCATTTTACCCAGAATGCAGCTGTGGTGTAGCCAGACCTTCCTCCAGTTTACCTTTGATAGCCAGGATGCTGATCTCTCCAAAGTAGCTTCCGTCGCTCAGGACGACAAACTGCTTGATGCCGTCGTCGGCGACAACGGCCAGTTTTCCCTCCTTGATGATGTACATCTCCCTGCCGATGTCGCCCTTCTTACAGATGTAGTCTCCGGGGCTGTAGACCTGCGGCTGCAGCTTCAGCACCAGCTCCACCAGCAGCCCCGCCTCGCAGTCCGCAAAGATACGAACCTGCAGCGCCACACAGAGACCACACACGGCAAAAAAAAGACAAAATAATAAAAAAATGGCAGAAAAAATGTTGGAAATTGTCAACTCAAGGATAACTTCACTTTTTTCAACATGGACCCTTTGTTTGTTGATGTTGATGTCTGAGTGTGTGCAGACCTTCTTTAACGTGTCCAGGTGGACGTTGATGTCTGAGTGTGTGTAGACCTTCATGAACGTGTCCAGGTGGACGTTGATGTTTGAGTGTGTAGACCTTCATGAACGTGTCCAGGTGGATGTTGATGTTTGAGTGTGTGTAGACCTTCATGAACGTGTCCAGGTGGACGTTGATGTCTGAGTGTGTGTAGACCTTCATGAACGTGTCCAGGTGGAGGTTGATGTCTGAGTGTGTGTAGACCTTCATGAACGTGTCCAGGTGGACGTTGATGTCTGAGTGTGTGCAGACCTTCTTTAACGTGTCCAGGTGGACGTTGATGTTTGAGTGTGTGCAGACCTTCATGAACGTGTCCAGGTGGACGTTGATGTTTGAATGTGTGCAGACCTTCATGAACGTGTCCAGGTGGACGTTGATGTCTGAGTGTGTGCAGACCTTTTTTAACGCGTCCAGGTGGACGTTGATGTCTGAGTGTGTGCAGACCTTCATGAACGTGTCCAGGTGGACGTTGATGTTTGAGTGTGTGCAGACCTTCTTTAACATGTCCAGATGGACGTTGATGTCTGAGTGTGTGCAGACCTTCATGAACGTGTCCAGGTGGATGTTGATGTCTGAGTGTGTGCAGACCTTCATGAACGTGTCCAGGTGGATGTTGATGTCTGAGTGTGTGTAGACCTTCTTTAACATGTCCAGGTGGATGTTGATGTCTGAGTGTGTGCAGACCTTCATGAACGTGTCCAGGTGGATGTTGATGTTTGAGTGTGTGCAAACCTTCTTTAACGTGTCCAGGTGGACGTTGATGGCGATCTCGGCTCTCAGTTTGTCTGGCAGATACTTCAGCACCTCCCTCTCATCCACCGCTTTCTTATTGGTCCACAGGAAGTCAAACCACTTGATGACTCGCTTCTCTAGATCCTTTGTTACCTGGGTTACAGGGATGAAACATATTTACTATGTATGATAATACATAGTATTACCGTAATATACACTAATATTATGGAGGAATAATTATTATGTAAAAATATTTGTTTATACACAAAAAGGGTGATACTGGCTGACTGACCGACTGACCGGCTGACCGGTTGACTTACTGACTGACTGACTGATTGACTGGCTCACTGAATGACTGAATGACTGACTGACTGACTGGCTCACTGAATGACTGAATGACTGACTGACTGACCGACTGACCGGCTGACTGGTTGACTTACTGACTGACTGACTGATTGACTGGCTCACTGAATGACTGAATGACTGACTGACTGACTGGCTCACTGAATGACTGAATGACTGACTGACTGACTGACTGACTGACTGACTGACTGACTGACCAACCTTTCTGAAGGTCATGTACTGTTTGATGGCATCGATGCGAGCCTGGAAGGCTGCTCTGGCAGCGTTCATGTTGGTGATCATCGAACCAACGTTTCCGACGATCGTAGCGAAGATCAACACACCGACCTGGAGAAGAGAAGAGCACGTCCATAAAAATATCAAAGTGTGGCAGGGAGAACCTTTCATAAAGTAAACAGAGATATTTATCTCGCTATTCACCAAAAGAACTTGCAACCATCGTAGTTCTTAGAGCGCCACTTTGAATGGACTTAAACTGTCTTGTGGTGGCGACCTCTATGACTTTTACCCAGGAGACCGCTCTGCATCACGTGCATAGTAGCCCAATGGTTAGCATTGTGGCTTCACAGCAAGAAGGTTCTGGGTTTGATTCCAGGTCGTTCCGGGAGTTTGTATGTTCTCCCCATGTTTGCGTGGGTTTCCTCCGGGTGCTCCGGTTTCCCCCACCATCAAAAAAACATATACTAGGTTCTCCAGTCTGCACTGGCTCAGATCTGGAGTTGTTCCTCAGGTGCAGTAAATGGCTGCCCACTGCTCCCTTGAGGGATGGGTTAAATGCAGAGAATGAATTTCGTTGCATGTATGTGTATGTGACAATGAAGTACCTTAACATTCAGGAAGTGAAGTAACATCTGATTTTAACCCAAACTACCATCTCAGTAGTTTTGGTGCCTAAACCTCACCAAACTGGGTTGAACAAAACTTGACCGTTACGTTCTCAGTTAGATACAGAAAACACTGCTGTGGGTCGTATTTGAGGAAAGGAATAAATGATGAAAAATATCGTTGTATGGTTTGGAGGACTGTTGGTGACAGAAGGTCACATATTAACTAACCACACTGGGGTAAAATGGACTCAATAAAAGTTATCAATTAATTTACAATATATAAAACACCCACCAGGAAGTCCGTGACGACGAAGATGTACTCAGAGTTCTCCACGGGGGGCGGAGTCTCTCCGATGGTGGTGAGCGTTAGCGTGGACCAGTACATGCTGTAGGCGTACTTCCTAATCAAACGACCGAACTCTGGATCCACCGGGTCGGGATACACAAACCTGTCGGCTCCGAAACCTGCAGGGACGGGACGTCAGAGCACATGAATCTAGATCTAGAAACTCACATGCTAACACATGCTAACATTGCTAACATATGGTAATGTGCTCACATTTCCAAAATATGCTAACATGCTTTTACAATCTAATCTGCTAATACATAAAAGGTGTTAGCAGATTAAAATATATGCTTCCATCTGCTAACATGCTACCACATGCTAACATGCTAACACATCCTAACACATGCTAACATATGCTAATATATGCTACCACTAGGGTTTTTGCAATGTCCCCTAAATTGGCAGTTAACGATGCTCACAGTAAAACATGGCAATGGACGATGATATCGTCGTCGGGGGGGGCTGGTAGGGGCAGTTTTTTACAACTTGACCTACTTTCACTTGGCTAACTACGGTGCAGTAATGTCAATCAGATGTCCGTGATCTGCGTAACGATAGTACAGTGGGACGTTTGCCTTCAACAGAGCGACAGTAATAACCTAATATACCATCATTACTGAGATTAAACTACATTCTCGGTTATGTTTGCACTGAATAACGTATTCAGTAAACAGAAACACAACTCGTGCAGCGCACATCAACAGATGCGCAATATCAGCTCACACATAAACTAGCACCCTCGTGAATTAGCCTACTGTTGCTAACGTACATTCATAAATCCTGCATAACATCGTCCTGTACCTACAGGACATCAGACTTACTTATTGATGCACGCATACAGTAGTGTCCACAAACTTAGTCCAATGAGGGGAGAAAGGAAAGTGTGATAGCATTCAAATGCTTTTTTCTCTCTCGCTCGAGACCGTTGTGTCCAACATTACTAGCAGGTAGTAGAGCGAGTAGAGCAGGTAGAGGGGAAAAAAGTAGCTTCCTTCCTTAAGGGGCCCATCTTGCACCCTGCACAGCACAGCGCAAAGCCCGACGCAAGTGTCGTTGCTAGTTTAAGACCGACGCACTTGTCATTTTCCCGTCCAGCACCCGCGACTAGGATTAGCGTGTGTCTGACAGGGTGGGGCGTGTGGCATCACGATGGTGGCTACTAGCTAGGGTTGTGCCGATCATCGTCCATCGTGATGGCTGGCCGACATCACGATGCACATCGGCACAACCCTAGCTACCACATGCTACCACATCCTAACACATGCTAACATATGCTACCACATGCTAACACATGCTAACATATGCTACCACATGCTAACACATGCTAACATGCTAGTAGTAGTATAAGTGGCCGGATGCATCAAGCTCCCTGTTTTCAGAAACAAGTCGGGATTCGAACCGGCGAACCCACCGATGGCCTTGGAGAAGGAGTAGTAGAGGCAGGCGTTCCAGTGGATGATGATCACGATGTACATGACGAGGTTCGAGATACGCAGAGCGTTGGGGTAGTTGGTCCTGGTCTCCGTCCGCTGGAAGAACTCCAGCATCCTGAAACAAACGAGAAGAAATTAAAATAGTTCACATAATAATAATAATAATAATAATAATAATAATAATAATAATACATTTTATTTATATAGTGCTTTACATGGTACTCAAAGACACTTTACAGTAAAACCAGCACATATAGCATTAAAAACAAATAAGCAAGATAAGCGTTGTTTTATATCAGAAATTTGGGTTTCTTAACAACCAAATTGCCCCAAAACAACATGGATGCATGCATGCACGTTGTTGTTTTATTTAATTTCATGGCATTTGAAAAAAAGAAAATTGTCTCTAATTTGGACTTCGGACTTGACTAACGCCGCCTTCACACGGGCACTTGAAATCAGCTCCGTAATACGCATTACGCCCCCAGCGGACGTCGTACTACACCGTTGAAAAGCTTCGGAAGCGACTCACAAAAATGGTGGAGAGACTAGAAGGACTGATAAGTGTCTGAATGTACGATTCTCTCTGACCTCCATATACAGATATAAATAGAAAGGCTGCTGAAATGTTACCCAGGACGTTGACATGTCAGGTCGGTTACATGTGATTTAGGGTATAATATCAATAGTTAAATGTGATATAGGGTATAATGTCAATAGTTAAATGTGATATAGGGTATAATGTCAGTAGTTAAATGTGATGTAGGGTATAATGTCAGTAGTTAAATGTGATATAGGGTATAATGTCAGTAGTTACGTTTGATATAGGGTATAATGTC
>NW_027595407.1:227500-250000 GCF_031162955.1 Sander vitreus | reverse complement strand
AAGTGAATAAGTAAGTAACGCTGTGTGTGCAGGGTTCTGGCTGCTGTGGACCGTCCTCATCCTGTTCAGCTGCTGCTGTGCGTACCGACACCGCCGAGCCAAACTGAGAGTTCAGCAGCAGCAGAGACAGAGAGAGATCAGCCTGCTGGCCTACCACGGAGCCAACTCCTACCCCTCGTCCATGCTGGACCTCAGTAAGACACCGTCTGCCTGCCTGTCTGTCTGTCTGTCTTGTCTGTCTGTCTGTCTGTCTTGTCTGTCTGCTTGTCTGTCTGTCTTGCCTGTCTGTCTATGTGTCTGTCTGTCTGTCTGTCTTGTCTGTCTGTCTGCTTGTCTGTCTGTCTGTCTGTCTGTCTGTCTGTCTTGTCTGTCTGTCTGCTTGTCTGTCTGTCTTGCCTGTCTGTCTATGTGTCTGTCTGTCTGTTTGTCTGTCTGTCTGTCTGTCTGTCTGTCTGCCTGCCTGTCTGTCTGCCTGTCTGTCTGTCTGTCTGCCTGTCTGGCTGTCTGTCTGCCTCTCTGCCTCTCTGTCTCTCTGCCTATCTCTCTGTCTGCCTCTCTGCCTCTCTGTCTCTCTGCCTGTCTCTCTGTCTGCCTCTCTGCCTGTCTGCCTCTCTGTCTGTCTGTCTGTCTATATGTCTGCCTCTCTGTCTGTCTGCCTGTCTGTCTGTCTGTCTGCTTGTCTGTCTGTCTTGCCTGTCTGTCTATGTGTCTGTCTGTCTGTCTGTTTGTCTGTCTGTCTCTCTGTCTGCCTCTCTGCCTGTCTGCCTGTCTGTCTGTCTGTCTGTCTGTCTCTCTGTCTGTCTGTCTGCCTCTCTGTCTGTCTGTCTGCTTGTTTGTCTGTCTGTCTGTCTGTCTGTCTGTCTGTCTTGCCTGTCTGTCTATGTGTCTGTCTGTCTGTCTGTTTGTCTGTCTGTCTCTCTGTCTGCCTCTCTGCCTGTCTGCCTGTCTGTCTGTCTGTCTCTCTGTCTGTCTGTCTGTCTGCCTCTCTGTCTGTCTGCCTGCCTCTCTGTCTGCCTCTCTGCCTGTCTGTCTGTCTCTCTGCCTGCCTGTCTGTCTGCCTGTCTGCCAGCTTTTAAATTCAACATCAAGACAATGGAGCCAGTCTTGTTTTGTTTTCTTGTGATTGGCCGCGTTTTTAATCTGTTGGCATGACGACTCAGTGGAAATGTTGGTCTTTAAAGATGAATTCAGAAGATGATCTTATTCATCCCCATTATGTCCTGCAAGACTTCTTTCTTTGGTTTACTCAGAAGGTTTTATGGAGATGATTTAATCAACAACAGGGCTGCCAGTAGTTAACCTCAAATTAAATCACACGTTTCAAATGTACTTTAAAAGGGATATTTTTCAAGTTTTTAAGGCGTCCTTAAAGCTTAACTCTCTCCAAAATGCAACCTAGGGTCTTTCTGTGAATGTCCCCGAGTCAAACTTTCATTTAAAAGCATATTTTAGGACGGAAACGCCACTTTTAAGATGGACCGTGTCTTCGTTTTTGGGTCAAATGGCCTTTTGAATGGGAGAGCTAGCGGCGCTACGATGCTAGCCTCAAAATATCTATTTTTAAACCACTAAGAAGGCTCGACACAACATGAGACTTTGCTCCAAGTATCACCAGGGACTCTACACCTTAACCACAGCACTGACAACGTTGTTTATGTACCCAGAGTTTACTAAAAAAGGGTTTGAACGACTCACGTTAGCTGTTGTTCTTCCGGTCGCCGTCTATCGAGCCAGTCAGAAATAGTCGAGGGAGGAGAGTAAAGATGGAAAGCTCCTAAAGCTTAGTTCCGTATAAATGCACGGATTATTGTTGTTTTGTCGTTAGTGGAACACAATATTGACCTTGTAGTTAAAAAAGGAGCCTCGTATAAGATGACATTTCCTCCTGTGGAGTCCGTTCATTCACATTCAGAGATCGCCTATTTTGGACTGGGAAAATGGCGGCTAGCGTAAACAACAACAGCTAACGTGAGTTGATGATATTAAAACTGCAAAGGAAAACATGTGACATGTAAGTTTTAAAAAAGACATTTAAAGGTCCCATATTGTAAAAAGTCAGACTTCCATGTCTTGAAAGACATTGAAAGAGGGTTTGAGCAACTCACGTTAGCTGTTGTTGTTTATGCTAGCCGCCATTTTCCCAGTCAAAAATAGGCGATCTCTGAATGTGAATGAACGGACTCCACAGGAGGAAATGTCATCTTATACGAGGCTCCTTTTTCAACAACAAGGTCAATACTGTGTTCCACTAACGACAAAACAACAATAATCCGTGCATTTATACGGAACTAAGCTTTAGGAGCTTTCCATCTTTACTCTCCTCCCTCGACTATTTCTGACTGGCTCGATAGACGGAGACTGGAAGAACAACAGCTAACGTGAGTTGTTCAAACCCTTTTTTAGTAAACTCTGGGTACATAAACAACGTTGTCAGTGCTGTGGTTAAGGTGTAGAGTCCCTGGTGATACTTGGAGCAAAGTCTCATGTTGTGTCGAGCCTTCTTAGTGGTTTAAAAATAGATATTTTGAGGCTAGCATCGTAGCGCCCCTAGCACTCCCATTCAGAAGGCCATTTGACCCAAAAACCAGAATACGGTCCATCTTAAAAGTGGCGTTTCCGACTTGGGTATGTTCACAAAAAGACCCTAGGTTGCATTTTGGCAAGAGTTACGCTTTAAATGGTATTTGAGACTCCGGTGGTAACTCAGTTCACATTGACGGTGCACGCAGATAACGTTAGTCTTGTGGAGAGTAACATCTGGAAGGTTCTTTGAAACTCACCTTATCATTCAAAATACCCTTTTATTTATCCATTTGTTTCTGCATCGCTTCCTGATTGACAGAAACAACGGAGCGGCCCAAGCAGGGGCGTAGCACAGCATTCTGGGCCCTGTAGAAAGGCATTTTCTATGGGCCCCTCCCCGCATCCACAGCTATTCATTCTAGCATCGTTTTGGGCCCTCCTCACATGAGGGCCCTGCGTACTCAGTCCCCCGTTTCCCCCCCAGTCCGTCGCCCCTGGGCCTGAGGCCCAAATCACAGAACGTGCGTGTGCGTTAATCAAAATATTAGTCACGCACATGATGGTAAAAGGAATTTGAGATTGTGAGTAATTGCAGCCCTAATTAATAAATATAATACAGCTATTTGTTCTATCAAAGGGCAATATACAGCTCAGCTTCAGCCTTAAAGGGACCCCCCCCCCCCTAAATATTTAAATCAAGGACAGTAAATCAAACAAAAATGTGGGGACCTTTTTTGAAAAAAAACGTAATTTCCTGTCACCCCTTCTTTGCTCAAACGTCGCTCCCCTCTTCTGTTTTTAGGTTTCCTGGCGTCTCTGAAGCTGCCGTCCTATGAGGAGGTGGCAGCTCAACCCTCCACCCCTCCTCCGCCCTACAGCTCTGTGTTCACCTCCCCACGTTACCCGCAGCCCCCACGCGCCGCTGACCCCCACCTGCTCACGCAGCACGACCCGCTGTTGCACCGGCCGCTCAGCACCGGCCCGTCCTCGCTCAGCTCCGACAACAGGTAACAATGCTGTTAACGCTACTGCAACTACTTGCACCGCACGCCACAGGGAAACATACAGTAGTACTAAAAAATGTGGATATAATGTTAGCAGTCCAGAAATTACTGACGACATTTATGGGAACGCTGGTCACACTGCTAGGAATACTCAGACGTGGGCATCACGATTTTGATTTTAAATTGAAAATAGATCGAAATAAGTTTCCAATTTTGACTGTCGAAATCAAAAGCAGGATCGGCGATGCCCCCCTGTATTTTTCTCTCTCTCCACCTCCCGCCTACTTGCATATGCTCGCAGAAAGAAAAGAAAAAAAGACACAGCGTAGCTTACCGGCTGGTAGCATGCAGCTTAAGACACAGGGTAACGTTGGCTTACCGGCTGGTAGCATGCAGCTAAAGACACAAGGTAACGTTAGCTTACCGGCTGGTAGCATGCAGCTAAAGACACAGGGTAACGTTAGCTTACCGGCGGGTAGCATGCAGCTTAAGACACAGGGTAACGTTAGCTCACCGGCTGATAGCTTGCAGCTTAAGACACAAGGTAACGTTAGCTTACCGGCTGGTAGCATGCAGCTAAAGACACAGGGTAACGTTAGCTTACCGGCGGGTAGCATGCAGCTTAAGACACAGGGTAACGTTAGCTCACCGGCTGATAGCTTGCAGCTTAAGACACAGGGTAATGTTAGCTTACCGGTTGGTAGCATGCAGCTAAAGACACAGGGTAACGTTAGCTTACCGGCGGGTAGCATGCAGCTTAAGACACAGGGTAACGTTAGCTCACCGGCTGATAGTTTGCAGCTTAAGACACAGGGTAATGTTAGCTTACTGGCTGGTAGCATGCAGCTAAAGGCACAGGGTAACGTTAACTTACCGGCTGGTACCATGCAGCTAAAGGCACAGGGTAACGTTAACTTACTGGCTGGTAGCATGCAGCTAAAGGCACAGGGTAACGTTAGCTTACCGGCTGGTAGCATGCAGCTAAAGAAACAGGGTAACGTTAGCTCTGTCTAAATCCAAAATTTAATCGAATTATGGATTCAGAGAATTATGACACCCCTAGTACCGGCACATTGAAAAACAACTAATTTACTTAAATCAATGACAGCAAGTTTCTTTGAAATGAGCTGAACACTTTGATGTATCTTGTTTTGGTTGTAGGATGAAATGCACAACACAACACAACTCTGAGCACAGTAAGAACAAATCATTTGAATTGAATTTTAGATGAATAATGTGTGTGTGACTCACCCCTGTAGCTCCAGTTGTTCCTGTGACTCCTGCTGCCCCTCCTCTCCGTGTAGCTCCTCCCTGTCGGCCCCCGTCACGTATGAGACTGACACAAGCCACGCCACCACGCCTGGTGAGGCCACGCCCCTCACTTTTGATGTCACTTTGGAAACCATCTCCGCCGCTGCAACCTGTTTGGAGGTAAATGAAACACGATTTGTTTCTGAGAGGATGGTTGGCACAGTGGCCATTGACATCATTGATGAAGACGCTAACGGAGCACAGGAACCCGATTCCACTGATTCATTGGTTCCCAACCAGACTGTTACTGTGGCGGTTGTTACCAGGGCGGCCTCCCCTCAGCCTCTGCCCTCTCCCGGGACAGAGGTGGCTCTTTCTGTTCTAACTACATCTCCCATGAAGCAACAGCTCGACCTAGCGCCGTGTACCCCACTTGTCAGCCCAATTACACTCCCTAGTCCTAGTGTTGTTGACACAACACTCCCCTCCATCCAGATAATAAGCATTGAGGGTCCAGCTGAGGGCCCCGAAACTACCCCTGCCCCAACAATCACCTCAATGTCAAGCCCTCCTACCCCAACAACTTGCACTTCTGGCAGCCCTACAGAAAACCAAACCCTCGATCTAACAAGAACTTTTGATACCGCTACCCTTTCTAGTAGCCCAACCTCATTACTGTCCCCAGATGATAGAAGAACTTTGACCCTCATAACAAGGTCTGCTAGTCTCCCAACCTCAGACCCAAATCCTAGCCTTGTGCCGATCCCGGCACCTTCAAACCTTACCCAAGCTCCTGCCCCAGTTCCTTCAAACCTTACCCAAGCTCCTTCCCCAGTTCCTTCAAACATTACCCAAGTTCCTTCCCCAGTACCTTCAAGCTTTACCCAAACTCTAGACCTAGGACCTTCAAACATTACCCAAGTTCCAGATCCAATACTTACAAACCTTACCCAAGCTCCTGCTCCAGTACCTTCAAGTCTTATCCAAGTACCAGAACAACTACCTTCAAACGTTACCCAAACTCTAGACCCAGGACCTTTAAACCTTACCCAAGCTCCTGCTCCAGTACCTTCAAGTCTTATCCAAGTACCAGAACAACTACCTTCAAACATTACCCAAGTTCCAGACCCAGTTCTTTCAAACATTTACCAAGCTACCGACCCAATTCTAACCCCACTTACCCAAACTTTAGACCTAGTACCTACAAACCTTACTCTCGTGCCAAACCTACAACCTACAATAGTCCTAGACTGTGAAACTAATCCCATTGTAACACCTGCACATTCAAACCTTATCCTTGCGACAGATGCACCTACGTTAGCCCATTGCCTGGTTCCTCCCAGCCCGACATCAGGCTTGCCCCAACACCCAGGGTCTGTTGCTGTTCTTGTGTCTTGTCTCGATCCAGCTGCAGTACCAGCTGATTCAGATCCTTCTCTGGTCCTGTCTCAATCGTCAGAGTCAGTGGGCTCCAGATCAGGTCCACTGTCTACTCCTGCCCCAGTGCTGACTTTCCCAACACATGCATCCTCCACTTCCTCTTCCTCCTGCCCAGCTATAACCATAAACTCTGAATCTTCTTACACTTCACCTGCAGCCTTTTCCCCATCCTTGACCCCATCCCTTCCTTCTCCTTCTTCACTCCCCTTTCCAGCCCTGTCTTCTACTTCCCTCCCGGCCCCAGCTTTACTCCTTGACCCCCTCAGTGCTCTGCACCAGTCCAACAAAGGTGGATCCTCTTCTGGCCATGCTTCCTCCCTCTCCCCCTCGCCTCGTGCTACTCAGTCCCCTCCGAAACAAACTCTCTTTTCGCCCTGCGTGGATATCTTTGAACCGGGACCTCCGAGCTGGGAGGAAGGAGAGGAGGAACAGGAGGAGGACGACAATGATGATGATGAAGATGAGGACATGGGAGCAGATGAGAGCCAGTATAGACATCGGCGACTTACCGGTGACTCTGGCATCGAGGTGTGCAGGTGTCGGGTGGAGGAGGAGGACGACGAGGAGGAAGAGGAGGAGGGGGAAAGGAAGGAGGATGGCCGGAGAGGAGGAGGAGGAGGAGGGGAGAGGGATACAAAAGAAGGCGGAAACACTGATCTCCATGACAGCGTGGACTGCCCTGCCAGAGGTCAGGTCACCACAGGGGAAGGACTTATACTGTGTAACTCCACGCCAACGCCAACGTCCGAGGACAGTTGCAAAATCGTCATTGTCATGGAGACCGTGTGATTGACGGAAGTTGTCAGATCAAATCATTCGTCACCCAGACAAGGGATAATGTTAATAATGGCGTCCACCTTTGAAACGGTTTTTTGAGATTGGTCTGTAACCGTGGAGGTTTTGAACACACATGATTGTAATTGTGGATCAGTTACGTCACAGTAATAATGTTGTCGGACCAGCATAGGTGTTAGGAAGTTAGGAAGAGATTCTACAGGAAGCATTAGATCATTACAACATGGTTTCTTCAACTGTTAGTTGGGATAGTTTAGTCAGATGTGGTTCGGGAAGATACTGCATGGCGAGTGGAGAGGCATTTACTCATATTGCATCCAGAGTGGATACAATTTTAACAACTACAACAAGACAAAACTGGTGTCAGCAGTTTGTAAAATGTCAAGAAAAACTACGACACCTGGTCCCCATTTTGAACCTAACAGAAGTTTTACAGTTAACACAAAGAACATTTAGCAATCCACCATTACGTAACTATGGAGAGTTGTTTATGAAGCAGTGGCTATGAACTGAAAGCTCAAACTGATCTCATGAAGTGGCGTATGTACGACACGCCAATTTGTATGCCATTATTGGCGTGTTATCAAGACGCATACTCGCTTTATAGCATGTTTATCAACGCTGTTTGGCCTCCATTGACTTACATTACCTTGCGATTGTGTGTGAATTGAAGCAGTAGGGAGTAGTATGAAAAGGCAAATTGCTGCACAGGGAGGTTAGTGGATGAGTCAAACAGGACTTTCACCCAGTAGACCGGGGTTCGTGTCCTGCGTGTGGCGTTTCTTAAAGCCAACCCTGTTCTTCTTTTCCTAAACCTAACCGTTTTATCGTTTCTTGTTTTCCTAAAACCCACGTGTGACGTAGTCTCCCGATAACACGTAGCCTCGCGATAACATGCCACGTGGCTTTAGAAAGTGCCACGTGGCATGTATGTTTACGCTGTGACGTTGCAGACTGCCGTCCGCTGTATACAGCGTAGACATACACACGGATAGCTCATAATGCATACAGATAACACGCCACTTGGCTTAAGAAAGTTGCCGTGTATGTTTACGCGAAGTCATGATATCACATTGGAAAGCTAGCTGAAGCAGCTTGTTGTGACATGTCTGTAGATCCATTCAGTAATGTTCTCAGTCAGAGTTAACGGTCTAATGAAGGAAATTTGTTAGTGGAGGTTAAGGTGACACTGCCCGGTACTCCCTATGGAGATTCAGTGTTTTTAACCAAAAACACTTTGCCAGCCTCACGGACACACACAAATGTGTTAATTTAATTTCCTTCGACATTAAAACAAGGGCCATGATCTTTTAAAAGGACACTCCACAAATTCTACACACATAAGTCAATATTTTTTAACCCAAAGTGTGTGTTACCAACAGGTGCATTTACCAAGTAGGAAGGGGCTAATGAAATATGCTATTTAAGTGGCATTATGGGTAAGTTTGGGCTCCAGTGTTTTTGGAGGATGACCCACTAGAATACTAGATACTAGAAACTAAAACCTTGGCTTCTGCTCAGCTTAAATTTTGACCATTTTTGTAAAGATCTGTCTCTTGCAAATCACCTAACTTGGTAGTGCAATACAGATTTTTGGAGTGCTCCTTAAACTGGCTTTATTTAGATATCCAAACAGCTAATGTGGGGTTTATGTCATGTAGGAGTTACATTACTTATCAGTTACTGACTTGTAAAGAGAGCTCACATCCACATCTGGAATCTCTGAAATCCAGCTTTGTGCTTAATAATGCAGAAGTTCCCGAAAAAGCAAACATATATTGATGTCTCGCATCAACTAAAAGCATTGTTTAAACACTAATCTAATGGATATAATCCAACATTGCTATCACACAGTGTTGTTTTAACCCTTACACAACCAATTCTGCAATTATACAACCGCCATGAGTGGTCAAATGACGTTAACGCTCAGAAGTCATAAACATGGGAATCCTTCCCTTTGCTACCTTATGTCCCACATTAGAAATGGTCACCATCAGAGGGTGCATTATGCAGAAATGACGCTTCCTTTCTTTGCGTCTGTCTGTCACCAAGAAAAGAATTTTAAATAGTTCAATATTTAGAAGAAGACACCTCGCTTGTCTTCGTGATGACGGAGGTTTGGAAACGTGCCGGGGACAAACTGCCTTTTTTGGAAACAAATCGACTGATGTGGGCGGATGATTCACGCTGACTGACAGAGGGAAGGTTGATTCATTTATAAGAAGGGACGTTTTGATGAAGAAGTCTGTCAGGAGAGCTGAATTAGGTGGGTAGTTTATAATATGGGAAAGACAGATTCACAGATTTGATGTGTTCATGGCAACCTTAATCCTGTAAGGAAGGTTTTAGGGTTTTCTGTGCGTCAGTCATCAGCCGAGAAAATCTTTTGCATAAATAGGACTAAACAAAGGGCGCTTTTAGACAGAAACAAAGCACCAAACAGAAGAAACAGGAACACGTCACCATTCCCGTCTTTGTCTCTTTCTCTGATTTTGAGGTCAGATACAACAATACTTTGTAGACACCACACAATCAGTCTAAACTCTGTAATATTCCCTTTCGCTTTGTGCATCTCTCCATTCATAGAAACGTCGCTTTTTTTATCATTCAGAACCCCTTAATTTAACTGAAGTTCACGTTAAATTAAAGCTATTTTAGGGCCTTAAAATGACAGCAACCTCAATCCTGTTATAGAATTGGAGAACAAGCAATTTAGGAATTATTTTTAGCCCGTTGATGAACAGATTGATGGACGTGTCGATATATTTTGTGACAGAAAGACATAAAGGTAGAGTACTATATTTTGTCAATGATAGAGAGTTAATAACATTTGTGTAGTACATGTTGGTGTATTTCCAATCACTTTAAAATTAGTAAAGAGCAATATTTTTCATCAGCAAGAGTCTGTGTCTAAACCCCCCCCAAAAAAAACAAAACAAACTGCTTCAGAAAGCATTGATAACTAAGCTATGGGTTGTCATTGTTGGGTATAGACCTAGTGACTGAGTTTAGGTGACTGTAATGTTTCAATGTAAAATATGCCACACTGGTGCAGCACTTAATGCACCTTTGGTCGATTAAAATCTTTCTAAAAACCTTCTGGACAAACAAAAAAGAAAGAAAATGAAATTCCTGCACGCACTTTTCATCTCTGCATTTGGTTGATTGGTTGACGTTTCTGTCAGAGGAAAGAAAGATCCCTGGAACCGTATTTTTATTTTCTATCTTTTTGAGGTTTTCACCAAACAACAGTGTAATGATTATAAGGGCTCGTGCAAAAGAGTCTTTTCCAACACACTTCACGGAGGTATGCCATCACACATTTGTGTATACTTAATTTGTGTCAGTACTTTTATACAGACTGATCTCATGAAGTGGCGTATGTACGACACGCCAATTCGTACGCCATTATTGGCGTGTTATCAAGACGCATACTCGCTTTTTAGCGTGTTTATCAACGCTGTTTGGAATTTACGCCGTAGAGAGTAGTATGAAAGGGCGAAAACACAGGACTTTTCACCCAGGAGACCGGGGATCATGTCCCGCGCGTCACGTTTCCTAAACCCAATCGTAGCTTTCTTCTCGCGATAACACGCCAAGTGGCGATAACACGCCAACTGGCGTGTATGTTTACATCCGCTGTATACGGCGTAGACATACACTCGCATAGCTGAAAATGTGTACAGATAACACGCCACTTGGCTTTAGAAAGTGGCCGTGTATGTTTACTCGAAGTCATGATGTCATGTTGTTTTATATGAAAACATTGTTATTAATTCCATAAACTGCTTTTCCAAAATCCAGTTTCAACAAGAAATACCCCACATTGTTGTACCAGGATGTTCTCTCCTATCATTGGGACTAAAAAGCGGAGTGTAAAAGTCAGACCCCTTATACCTTCCTCACATTTTCTTACACCGGCTCCCACAAAGTGCACTTGATTTTTCTTTTTTTACAGCTGTTAATGTAAGCTGTGTTAGAAAGTTTCACAAATTGTGTGTTGTACCAAGCGTGTGCGTGTGTGTCGGAGCGTGTTGGAAAAGACACCAGAGAGTAAAGTCTGACTAACCTTAAGTCAATGACAGAAAGAGTGAGCAGTGAGATCAGATAGTACAGGAACTAGGAACGTTTGAATGTTGTTTTAGAAAGTAAAGACACAGGAAGTTGAGGCAATATAATCTTGGAGGAAAGTGTTCCCTGTTGAACTACGTAAACTGCAGTGAACGGGTAACCCAACGATTGTCTCAGTCACAAATTCAGTTAGTCTCACTGATCCTTAAACCCTGTGTCCATGCTGCATTAAAACACAGACTTAACACACTTCGCTACACATTTGTTGCATGGATGGTGGTTATAACTTTGACAGAGCTACCTGTACGGATACCCGTGATGGACAAAGCAATGTTGGACCTCATTATGACATAAGCAATGTCCTGCTGTCCATGGAAAGGACGTGACTTTGACTACAATGGCAGCAACAGAGCCGACAGTTTCTATGTCAAACTCCGATTGACAGCTGGATGTATTCCAGACGTCTTGGTAGTCAGTTTGGAAACCAACGTGCACAAGCTTGGATTCATACATCGATGGATAACAATGATCCAATATTTAATTTTTTTTAATTTTTGTTTTTTAAAACCTTTTGTGGCTAAACTCACAGATATAGGAATCTGGTTTTGAGCCGATGTGGACTCAAGCAGATTCTCCGATGGCGTTGAAAACGACACCTTGTTCGATTGAATCCAGGCCAAAAAGGCGTACGAGTTCGTAGAGGCTCGAAGGACCACCTCGAGGGGGATGCCGAGCCGTTGATGTTGTGGTTGATGGTGTTTTTTGTTTACCTGAACTAATAAGGTTATATATCTCCATGGTTACAGAGTGCCATTTCTACTTGACAACTGTTACTACTTAGCATTAGATAGAGCGGTTCTCGCTCTGTGTGTGTGTGGACTTTCGAACCAGAGTGACTGGGGAAATGTTGTCTAAAATCTGTCCGTTTGTTGCAGCTCAGGTTCCCAAAGGCTCTGCAGCTCTGAGATCAGCCTCGTAGAAGGGAAACACAACTGGGTTTTTGGTGTGATATCCAACGGCAGTTCATTCAGGATTTTATCTAAATATCCTCACAGTACCAGGAGAGTGTTGACATCTTCTGGAAGGGTTGACCAAACTAAACCGTGGGCATCCTGGTGTCACTTTGGTACTAGTCTATATCCACGACGTTCCACTTTCGGGATTGCTCCATTGCCGACTGAAATTCCGCCGGATGTCCATCATTTAGTTCGGATGCCCGTCCCCTTCCTCTTTCTTTGTGTTGGCGTTCTAACCTCCGGTGGATTTCTGACTATGGTTAACTGCTCCTCAGATCTCTGCAGGGTAAATCCAGACAGCTAGCTAGACTATCTGTCCAATCTGAGTTTTCTGTTGTACGACTAAAACAACTTTTGAACGTGTTCCACCAAAACAAGCTCCTTCCTGAGACTATTTAGCAGAGGCACCGTGGCTCCGTCCGGAGCTTAGCCCCGCCCAAGACGATTGTGATTGATTTAAAGAAATGCCAATAAACCCATACCAGAATGTTGTATGGATTAGCCAGACCTTCCTCCACAGCGCTGTGGAGGAAGGTCTGGCAATGAGAGACTGCTTTGGTGGAAATAATGTCCGCCTTCAATAACTTATTTTCGTGTGACGAGAGAAAGAACCCAAACGTTTTTATTATGCTCACTTCTACCAGCTGAATGGAGGAAGGTCCCATATGTTATCTGGATGAATCATGGGAAACTGAAGTAAAAGTAGACATGGCAGGTCGGTTGGGGGAACCTCGTCAGAACTCGTGAGTCACAAATTGATGATACAAACACAACAGTCAGTATGTTTACATGCACACCAATATTCCACTATTATTCAGAATATGACAATATTCTGAATGTCATACAGGTCATGTAGATAGATGGATGATTGGATGGATGGATGGATAGATAGATGGATGATTGGATGGATGGATGGATGGATAGATGGATGGATGATTGGATGGATGGATGGATAGATGGATAGATGGATAGATGGATGGATGGATGGATGGATGGATAGATGGATGGATGGATGGATAGATAGATGGATGGATAGATGGATGGATGATTGGATGGATGGATAGATGGATAGATGGATGGATGGATGGATGGATGGATAGATAGATGGATGATTGGATGGATGGATGGATAGATGGATGGATGGATGGATGGATGGATGGATGGATGGATGGATGGATAGATAGATAGATAGATAGATAGATAGATAGATAGATAGATAGATAGATAGCCAACCATAACACAACAAACACACATACTAAAAGCATATTTCGGTTGGTTTTTACGAATAAAGCCTTTTTCCGAATATTGCATTTTCCGATTAAGACGTGTGATATTCTGGTATTATTCTGGTTCCAAAGGCTTGGATATCAACATGTTTTTGGATATGAGCGACCTTTTCAAGAAGGTTATGGACGGAATAAAAGAGGGACGCTGTGTTAACACGGTCCAAGAGGAATATTCACTTTCATTAGCCACGTAAACAGCTGAGAGGAATATCGTCTTTTTCGGAATAAGGGCAAAAAACTGAATATTATGTGCATGTAAACGTAGTCAGTGGCGAAAGAGAGTAGAAACTTCCAACATTTGTTAGTTTACAGCAATGATTCTCAACCTTTTTGGGACCAGCGCCCCCATAACCCTATCCATTATCCAAGTCCCTTACCACCCCCCCATCAAATAAGATGTAGGCTAACTACATATTAATGATTAGATCCTATTATTGTTATGATAATTATTATTAGTCCTATTATTGTTGTTACTATTGTTATCAAAAATCATCAAAAAGTCACATCGAGTGAAAAATGTTTGACAGCTATGTTCATAGACTTATTAAAGAGAAATTATGTTAACGTTTAATACAGACTATAAAGTCCACGACAAGACCGATTCATAACGCTGCAGTACAGAGTTTATATAAGATGATACTCTGACGTCCCATTCCCATGAAGGCAGCACAGAGCTGCACCACACAAAGCCTAAAGAAACACTAAAGGGAAGAAGAGTTAGAGGTGAATTATACTGGCCGTTCCCAACCTGGCGCGCGCCATCGTGACATCAAAATGTCGTAGATCTTGCCTGCGCAGATTTTTCAGCGGCGTACAACAAAGGGGAAACGGGAAGCATGAACGAGCTCGAGGGCAACCGGATGCCAGGACTCTCAGAGTGACTGCAAGTCTCTCTGTAAGCTAACTGGGTTAAGATGAGCTCTTTATGGTGAATGAAAGGCTTGATCCCACCAAGTAGCTCATCCAATCAAATCGAAGCATTGACGTCAACGCTGCTGCCAGTTCTGCCGTTGTTTACCTTTTTCCTCTTCTTCTAGTCCGTAGAAAGAGCAACGTCGGTAGCCTTTCCTCATTAGCGCCACCTCTGTTCAGGAGAAGACTGCAACTAGTGTCACGACCACCAGTGCGGGTATAAATAGTTACGGCGATTTCATGACTTCACATATGCGTGCGCCAGCTGGGCTGCGGTTACTGTAAAACACGCTTTACGATCCACCGTCTCGTCCAATCGCAGTGCTGTAAACTGGCAGGTTTTAATGTTGCAGGCCACTGCTTTTTGCAAGTAGTTTAAAGCGTAAACTCGTATTGTTGTGAACCTTTGGTGTAACTCGCCTTAAAACAAACGCCCCCCCAAGGGCACCTCAACGCCCCCATTTCCACAATATTGCTTCCAGCGTCCCCCATCATCCTCTGAACGCCCCCTAGGGGGGGCTGTGCAGCCTCCCGTTGAGAAACACTGGTTTACAGCAAGGCACCAGCACTGCCAGGGTCGAGGTATCAATTGTTGAAGTTCCTGACACTCAAGAGGTCAACACATCTGGTGCTGTGAGACTTTTAAGGGGAAAGTCTCCTGCCAATTGACTGATAAAAGCTTGGACTATCTCCCTGAACACGAGGCTGATGTTAGGGCTGGCCTCACGTTTGGAAACCCCGTCTTCATCTCTTTTTGTTTAAAGAATCCGTTTGGGTTAAACCAGGGTTTCACCAGTCACCAAGTATTTCATCAAATGTTAGTGGACGGAAACTTTCAAAGATAGTCCTCACGGATAGAGAGGAGTTTCACACTCTTGACTGGATTCACATTGACGGGTCAGATTTGGTTTTAACAAAACAAAGTGAAAGACTCAAGTAGAGTCCGTTGTTTCTGACCGTTTTCCCGGAGTTTTACCTTTCTCACATGTAGCACACAACAGGAGATTGTCCGTGTCAGGCGCAATTCCTGGAAATCCTCCGTTCAGTCTTGGGCCTGGGTAGAGCGTGCAGGAGGCAGGACATGCAGCCAGTTCCTAATTTGGTCATAAACCACGAGTCTCTTGCGGTTTCTTGAATCTGCCTGACAAATTCGGCGTCCGCCCTTAGCGTCAGAAATTCCTAACGCCGCGTGCACACTATGCTTGTTACACACACAGGGACGCACAGCAGCACACACACATGCAGAAGATTACAAATACAAATATTACGGTGCAAATCCTCCATCATAACAGCAATGCTCCAAGGTCCAAACGCGCCTGGCTTTTAAAGGGAATGGGAGATGATCTCTGATTGGTTGATTGCATGTTACGCCCAAAACACACCTCTGATTAATGAAGACACTAAGGTCAACCCTTTAGAACCATGCGCCCGGCGCACGGACACTTTTTTCCGCCGTCAAACTAGCAAAAGTGGATTTGGACACGCCCTAAACGCACCTGCGCATTCACGGCATTCACACCGTGCGCTTAGATCATTAAAATAGGGCCCTAGATAACCGATCCTGATTGAAATGTGAACCCAGTCAAAGTTTGACCCAACTCTGGATTTTGGCCTCATTCAAATGTTTCCCATTTTGGCTCTTTGATTGACTTTCACTTGTTCCGTGAGCAGATTGGAAGCAGCTTCACCTGTGGTGTTTGACCGAATTGTTTAATTGACTAAAACGTCCATCTGTTTCTTCTATCGTAGGAGCCCCTTCCTCTGTCTAAAGAATGTTTTTACCTTGTTATCTCCTCTCTTCTGTCCTTCCCGTTTGCATGAGGTGTCTGCCGGAGGAGTCGAAGGGAAGCAGAGAAGAGACCAGTCTTTCAAACCCGTTAATATTATGATGATAACAATGCTAATTATTAGTAATATAAATGAACAGTGAGTGTGTATGTGTGGATGTATGTGTGTGACCTAACTAAACCAGCCTGTTCTAAAAGTGTGTGAATATATACTGAATAAAAACTGTCAAATCTGCCACCTGTCTGTCTCCGTTCGTACAGCAGAAACCATATTCATCTACCAAAGGGCTGTCCAACTCCATTTCATTAAAGCGTTTTTTAGGCTACAACATTTTTTGTCACATACAGCAAACATCTCACTATCTGCTAGCTGCCTGTCCCCTGAACACACTGTAAAAAAACATCTCACTATCTGCTAGCTGCCTGTCCCCTGAACACACTGTAAAAAACATCTCCTCACTATCTGCTAGCTGCCTGTCCCCTGAACACACTGTAAAAAACATCTCCTCACTGTCTGCTAGCTGCCTGTCCCCTGAACACACTGTAAAAAAAAACCGTGGTCTCTGTAGACAGCCCAGGCTCCACAAACGCCAACAAAAGCCAACCTGCACCACCAAACATAACAAACAGTTTTCCAGCCAGTAACCGATAAGGAGGATTTGGTTGAGCCGTCACCGTAGCAGCGTTAGCATGGTAGCTACTTCCACAATTTGCGTTCATGACTGTTTCAGGAAGCAGGGAAGGGAGGGGGAGGAGGGAGGGGCGAGCTAGCCTCCGTTTTGTTTGACAATACTTTGAACGTCAACAAGAAGTGACGTCACCCAACATCGCTTATACCAGGGGGTTTCAAACCTTTTGTGTGTGCGGACCACTATTTGTAATCAAGAATTTTCGTGGACCGCCTCATAATACACATAATGAAATATGTCTACACACAGTCCTACCTGAATCAATCAGCACCTCTTAATTAATAGGCCTACTAGCACTACAACTATAACTGGTCATCGCCTCAGTCCAACAGGCTCGTTAACGGCGGCCACATGTTTATTTATTTATTTACTCAAGCGCCCGAAGGCTTAATCAGGTTCATTTGGACAACAGGCTTATTTCCATATGGAGTATTACATCTATACAGTATAAGACGTTTCAAACAGAGACAGGTTGTTCCGTGATAGTATGTTCAAATGTATTATTGCTTGCAAACAAGGAGATTGAGTTACACAGCACATGTATCAGAGTACACTGGAAGATACCTCAATGTAGCACAAAAAGACGAGTATATATATATATATATATATATATATATATATATATATATATATATATATATATATATATATATTGCAGAGGAACAGCATCCTGTTTTCTAAGGACAATTCCGGCGCAAAATGAACCTAGGAGTTAATAACATATGTGTACCGAGTCAACCGTTCTGTGGGATCTGTTTTCATGCTAATCTAATGCGTCTCTAGCTTGAAACAAGCTAGCGTTAGCAGCTAACCAGTGGTTAGCTGCTAACGCTAGCTTTCGGGGCAGATGGTAAATCGTTATTTCTACACCACTAACAAGACTCAAAACATCATAATGAGGGTCCCTACATGTAAACCGAAGCATTGAGACCTTTGTAAGTGTACAGACAGTTTATTAAAAAGATTATAAAGACAGTAGCGTTAATGTTTACATGCGGGCGCCATCTTGGGAAAACAGTCGAACGACGAACGGCGTGCAACCAGTAACCAGTAACATAGCTCAAACACGGCGTGATCCGTGATTCGGCTTCTCGTGACAGATCCCAGAGAACGGTCGGCTCGGAAAACACATGTTATTACCCCCTAGGTTCATTTTGCGCCCCGGAATTGTCCTTTAACTCCAAAAAAAATAGGTACGATGTCACATGAATGAGGTTTATTGGTCACGAATTACCAAAAATAAGTGTAAAACTAATAAGTTGGTCTTAGGCCGACTACACACTGGCTGCGTGAGCGTGGCGTGAGCGTGGCGTGTCAGCTGCGTGGCGTTTTCTATGTCTTTACACACCAGAAACGTGTCTGGCGCTGCTGCTGCTGCTGCTGCTAGCCTGGTCTGGACACATGTATGTTTCCCATAAACATAAACATAAATATAACTATATACTGATCTGATTACAGCAAAGACAACGTCAGCAGTATTGACGGCAAAATAGGCTCCAGATTATTTGGTTCTGTATTGACAGGTGCAACACTACAAAAGTTTGAAGACTTTCAAACATCAACATGTCATTTATTAATATGTATTAGTGTCAAAATGACATTTAAACATCTTTTTGTATTCTATGTTGCCTGGAAACGCTTCCAACACGCTGGCGTGTAGCGTGAAGAATAGGCGTCGGTCCTATTTCTAGCATGCACGCGTTTTCGGCGCGGCTCGAGCTGCGTCTGAGACGTGCGTGTCACGCAGGCAGTGTGCAAGCTCTAACCTGTTACCATGGGAGCCGAAATAAAAACGGACACGCCACGCAGCTGACACGCTCACGCCACGCAGCCGGTGTGTAACAGGCCTTAGTGGTGAATCCGGTGGTAAAGAAAAACAGCACAAAAACTTAAAAAAAGCACCAAGAACGGTGAAAAAAGAGCCTAAAAATGGGTTAGTTTTGCCAGATTTTTCCCGTCGGCCTTTAGTTTGACACGTGTGTTTAAGGACTATCGACCCCTCCCCCCTTTTTCATTTTGCCCCGGCCTCCCACCCCGCCCTCGGAGTGACCACGACCTGATACGGTAAGGGCTGCAGGACGACGCCCAGCCGCCCCTGCAGGTTGGGCGGGGGAGCCCCGTGTGGCTGCGTGAAGCTCATTCGCTGCAGCAGCGAGGACAGGAAGAGGAAGAGCTCCAGCCGGGCCAACGATTCCCCGACGCAGACCCGAGGCCCCGCCCCAAATGGCAGGAAGCAAGAGGGCGTGGCACGCTGACCGTGGTCGTCCAGGAAACGATCTGGAGAGAGGCGGAAGACCGTGGGGGTGTTCAGATGCAGGTTTTAATGTTAGTTTTTCTGTGTGCGTGTAGGTGTGTGTATCTATGTGTGTGTGTATCTATGTGTGTATGTGTGTGTGTGTGTGTGTGTGTGTGTGTGTGTGTGTGTGTGTGTGTATGTGTGTGTGTGTGTGTGTGTGTGTGTGTGTGTGTGTGTGTGTGTGTGTGTGTGTGTGTATCTATGTGTGTGTGTGTGTGTGTGTATGTATCTTTGTGTGTGTGTATGTTTGTGTGTGTATCTATGTGTGTGTGTATGTGTTGTGTGTATGTGTGTGTTTGTATCTATGTGTGTATGTGTGTGTGTGTGTGTGTGTGTGTGTGTGTGTATGCGTGTGTGTATGTGTGTGTGTGTGTGTGCGCGTTACCTGGGTTGAAGAGGTCAGGTTTGTCCCAGTGTTGGGGGTCGTGGTGAATCGACCACATGTTGACCAAAACACGAGTCCCACGACGGACCGCGTGACCGCCGATACTACGAGAGAGAGTGTGAGTGTCTTTAAGCACTGCTGGGTTGGGATGGGGTTGGGTTGGGGTTTGGTTGGGTTGGGTTGGGTTGGGATGGGGTTGGGATGGGATTGGGTTGGGGTTGGGTTGGGGTTTCGTTGGGGTTGGGTTGGGGTTGGGTTGGGATGGGGTTGGGTTGGGGTTGGGTTGGGATGGGGATGGGATGGGTTGGGTTGGGGTTGGGTTGGGTTGGGTTGGGGTTGGGTTGGGGTGGGGATGGGGTTGGGTTGGGGTTGGGTTGGGGTTGGGTTGGGATGGGGATGGGATTGGGTTGGGGTTTGGTTGGGGTTTGGTTGGGTTGGGTTGGGATGGGGTTGGGATGGGTTGGGTTGGGATGGGATGGGGTGGGTTGGGTGGGATGGGGTTGGGATGGGGTACCTGCCATACAGCGTACCTGCTGTCGGTCCTGGCGGTGTGCGGGATCAGCACGGGGCTGACCGGGCGGATCCTCATGCCCTCGTTGATGACACAGTCCAGGTACGGCAGCCGGCCGCGGTCCGATACGCACACTGCTCGCTCGCAGCCCACATGCTCGTCCAGCTCCTTCTGCACGCGCTCCTGAACCTGCAGGGGGGGGGGGCGACGGTTTGTGTTTGTAACCGAGGGTTTATTATATTGTCTGGACTAAGGTTGACAATAAAATGAAGAAACCCAGGCTTCCAATGTCTGAACCAAGACAGCACTGCACGTCTCGTCTCACTTTATTCAACCACAACAGTAGAACCAGGCTAATGTACCACAGTCTGGTAGGACCAGGCTAATGTACCAGAGTCTGGTAGAACCAGGCTAATGTACCAGAGTCTGGTAGGACCAGGCTAATGGACCAGAGTCTGGTAGGACCAGGCTAATGGACCAGAGTCTGGTAGGACCAGGCTAGTGTACCAGCGTCTGGTAGAACCTGGCTAATGTACCAGAGTCTGGTAGGACCAGGCTAATGGACCAAAGTCTGGTAGGACCAGGCTAGTGTACCAGGGTCTGGTAGAACCAGGTTAATGGACCAGAGTCTGGTAGGACCAGGCTAATGGACCAGAGTATGGTAGGACCAGGTTAATGGACCAGAGTCTGGTAGGACCAGGCTAGTGTACCAGGGTCTGGTAGGACCAGGTTAATGGACCAGAGTCTGGTAGAACCAGGCTAATGGATCAGAGTCTGGTAGGACCAGGCTAATGTACCACAGTCTGGTAGGACCAGGCTAGTGTACCAGAGTCTGGTAGAACCAGGCTAATGTACCAGAGTCTGGTAGGACTAGGCTAATGGACCAGAGTCTGGTAGGACCAGTCTGGTAGGACCAGGCTTATGTACCAGAGGCTGGTAGGACCAGGCTAATGTACCAGAGGCTGGTAGAACCAGGCTAGTGTACCAGAGTATGGTAGGACCAGGCTAGTGTACCAAAGTCTGGTAGAACCAGGCTAGTGTACCAGAGTCTGGTAGAACCAGGCTAATGTACCACAGTCTGGTAGGACCAGGCTAATGTACCAGAGTCTGGTAGGACCTGGCTAGTGTTCCAGAGTCTGGTAGGACCAGGCTAATGGACCAGAGTCTGGTAGGACCAGCCTAATGGACCAGAGTCTGGTAGAACCAGGCTAGATCAGTGTTTCCCAAAAGGCCCAAGATGACATCCTCAGATGTCTTGTTTAAAACAATGGACTATAAAGCGGTTTGTACTTCGGGGTGATGCAGCAGGTAGGCAAGGATCCACAGCAGCGTGGTGGACGTCGTCTCCACGCCGGCTCCGAACGCCTCGGCGGCTGTCATCAGGACGTGGTCGTCTGTGATCGTCTCTTCAGACCCGGAGGACGTCTGACTCGGCGCGCTGTCCGTCTTTCCCTTCAGCAAAGCGTCCAGGAGATCCCGGGGGTCGCCATCACTCAGAGACGCCTGCAGACCGGGGTCACAAACACAAAGAGGTTTTAGGGTTCATTAACACAAAGAGGTTTTAGGGTTCAACCGCAGAACCCTAAAGGTTCGTCCACGACCCCAAACGGCACCTCTGATTCATATTTAGATAATTTAATAACTGTAAAACATAGCTTCTTACTGATTTTTCCTGCTAAAAGCTAAGGAGTTAGCCATCACGTTTGTTGACTTGTTTTCAGACCATCAATTATTTTTACTGACTGTGATGTCTACACGGGACGTTACCTTGTGCTCGTCCAGTTTACGAGACAGCAGTCGATCTCTGATGGTAATACAGTCTTTCAGTTTACTGAGACTCTTGTTAGGAAACACCTGAGAGACAGAGACAGACTGTTATAAAGACCTGAGAGAGAGACAGACTGTTATAAAGACCTGAGAGACAGAGACAGACTGTTATAAAGACCTGAGAGACAGAGACAGACTGTTATAAAGACCTGAGAGACAGAGACAGGCTGTTACAAAGACCTGAGGGAGAGACAGACTGTTATAAAGACCTGAGAGACAGAGACAGACTGTTATAAAGACCTGAGAGAGAGAGAGAGAGAGAGAGAGAGAGAGAGAGAGAGAGAGAGACAGGCTGTTATAAAGACCTAAGAGAGAGAGACAGGCTGTTATAAAGACCTGAGAGACAGAGACAGACTGTTATGAAGACCTGAGAGAGAGAGAATGGCTGTTATAAAGACCTGAGACAGACAGGCTGTTATAAAGACCTGAGAGACAGAGACAGACTGTTATGAAGACCTGAGAGAGAGACAGACTGTTATAAAGACCTGAGAGAGAGAGACAGACTGTTATAAAGACCTGAGAGACAGAGACAGACTGTTATAAAGACCTGAGAGACAGAGACAGACTGTTATAAAGACCTGAGAGAGAGAGAGAGAGAGAGAGAGAGAGAGAGAGACAGGCTGTTATAAAGACCTAAGAGAGAGAGACAGGCTGTTATAAAGACCTGAGAGACAGAGACAGACTGTTATGAAGACCTGAGAGAGAGA
>NW_027595407.1:187500-192500 GCF_031162955.1 Sander vitreus | reverse complement strand
TGTACATCACACATTTAACCCTCCTGTTGTCTTCCCGTCGACCTGCAACTTTTAGTTTTTCTGGGTCAGAATTTAAAACTGTTTCTCACTTTTCCCAATGTTTTTGTCACTTTTTGAATTTTTTGTCAATTTTTCTGATGTGTTTTAGTCAATTTCATAGCATTTAAAAACAAAAACAAAAAAGATAAAAGAACATTAAAAAAAGTGACCAAAACGTTGAAAAAAGTGACCAAAACGTTTAAAAAAGTGACAAAAATGTTGAACAAAGTGACCAAAACGTTGAAAAAAGTGACCAAAACGTTGAACAAAGTGACCAAAAACGTTGAAAAACGTTGAACAAAGTGACCAAAACGTTGAAAAACGTTGAACAAAGTGACCAAAAACGTTGAAAAAAGTGAACAAAACGTTGAAAAAAGTGACCAAAATGTTGAAAAAAGTGACAAAAATGTTGAACAAAGTGACCAAAACATTGAAAAAAGTGACCAAAATGTTGAAAAAAGTGACAAAAACGTTGAACAAAGTGACAAAAATGTCAAAAAAAGTGACCAAAACGTTGAAAAACGTTGAAAAAAGTGACCAAAAACGTTGAACAAAGTGACCAAAAAAGTGACCAAAACGTTGAACAAAGTGACCAAAACGTTGAAAAAAAAGTTTTAATTTCAAATTTTGACCCAAAACAAAGTTGTTGACGGGAAGACACGCGTCCAGTGAAAGTAGTGAACTGATTATTTACCGTCCACGTTATCTTTTTTTGGACAATTTGGTTGAAAGAAACCCAAAATTTCTGATAGAGAAAGTTTGTAAAAGGACAACAGGAAGTGTTTCTCCTCTCATGTCATCCCTCCTCTTCCTCTTCCTCTTCCTCCTCCTTCATCGTTGAATCCTCCTCCAGCGGAGTTGCAGTGTTTCAGCCTCCGGCAGACTGGGAGATCAGCCGCACGGCCAACATCCCGACAGGTACCTGAACACATCACAAGCATTAGCTGTGTAGACAACAACTCAAGAACTCCTTTTCTCCGTCATTTTAATGCCCCACGTAAAAACTAACACAAACACACGCACGCACGCACACACGCACACACACACAGAGACACACACACACACACACACACACACACACAGACACACACGCACACACACACACACACACACACACACACACACAGACAGACACACACACACACACACACACACACACACACACACACACACACACACACACACACAGAGACAGAGACACACACACACACACACACACACAGAGACACACACACACACACACACACACACACACACACACACACACACACACACACACACTAATGTCTCCCCTCTCTTCTGGGTGTCTCAGTGGACTGACGGGTCGGATGAGGACTCTGTCTCTGGGTTCAGGCAGCTGGGACTGCGAGGGGGGGCTGCTCCCCCCCCAACACTACGCGCCGCCCTGGACGCGCCAAGAGAGTCCCGGCTGGGGGGGGGGGGACGGAGGATGTGGGAGAACGTGGAGCAAAAGAAACCGTCGCCACTACAGCACTGAAGAGGAAGAGGAAGATGAAGAGGAAGAGGAAGAAGAGGGGTTCTGGAGCAGCGCTGAGATGAGGAGATTTGTCTTCTCCAGGACACACACACCTGGTTCAGGTAAACTGGTTTCATTTCATTTTATTTTCCAAGCTGGTTGCCAACACTTCCTGCGGATCCTTCACTGCACGCAATTGGATAACACTACGACCAATCACGTGGGTTTTCGCTAAGCCCCATACGCTAAGCTACCAGAGGAGCTAACTGGTAGATTAAACTGTTAGCTACCAGAGGAGCTAACTGGTAGATTAAACTGTTAGCTACCAGAGGAGCTAACTGGGAGATTAACCTGTTAGCTACCAGAGGAGCTAACTGGGAGATTAATCTCTTAGCTACCAGAGGAGCTAACTGGTAGATTAATCTGTTAGCTACCAGAGGAGCTAACTGGTAGATTAAACTGTTAGCTACCAGAGGAGCTAACTGGTAGATTAAACTCTTAGCTACCAGAGGAGCTAACTGGTAGATTAACCTGTTAGCTACCAGAGGAGCTAACTGGTAGATTAAACTGTTAGCTACCAGAGGAGCTAACTGGGAGATTAAACTCTTAGCTACCAGAGGAGCTAACTGGGAGATTAAACTGTTAGCTACCAGAGGAGCTAACTGGTAGATTAAACTGTTAGCTACCAGAGGAGCTAACTGGGAGATTAAACTGTTAGCTACCAGAGGAGCTAACTGGGAGATTAAACTGTTAGCTACCAGAGGAGCTAACTGGTAGATTAAACTGTTAGCTACCAGAGGAGCTAACTGGTAGATTAAACTGTTAGCTACCAGAGGAGCTAACTGGTAGATTAAACTGTTAGCTACCAGAGGAGCTAACTGGGAGATTAATCTCTTAGCTACCAGAGGAGCTAACTGGGAGATTAACCTGTTAGCTACCAGAGGAGCTAACTGGGAGATTAAACTGTTAGCTACCAGAGGAGCTAACTGGGAGATTAAACTGTTAGCTACCAGAGGAGCTAACTGGTAGATTAAACTCTTAGCTACCAGAGGAGCTAACTGGTAGATTAAACTCTTAGCTACCAGAGGAGCTAACTGGTAGATTAAAGGAGAATTACGGTCTATTCCAACACGTAGCTCTGTTGTGTGTAAATGTGAAGAGCTGTCAGTAGCAAGAAAAACTAAACCAATCAGTGCTGCCTACACCGTGTTATCCTCCTGCTAGCGTTAGCACCCAACAGGCTTAAACAGGGCACGTTTTAAACCTGTTTTTAGCCTCTAAACATGCTCGAAATGTCATTACAAGTGCCTCCCCATGTGCAGTGATTCCTTCGGAGGGAACACTGTGAATCTGACTGCTGTAGATGTGACAAAGGCATAAACGTTGTTAATCCTGCCAGCACATAGCTCTGTTTGTTTCCTGTTTTCCGGTCAAGTCAACACTAGTCGATTGTCGAACATACAATCCAATATTCCAGTCAGATTCCCTGTGTTCCCTCAGAAGGAATCACTGCACATGGGGAGCTCTGGTAATGACATTTCGAGCATGTTTAGAGGCTAAAAACAGGTTTAAAACCTGCCCTGTTTAAGCCTGTTGGGTGCTAACGCTAGCAGGAGGATAACACGGTGTAGGCAGCTGATTGGTTTAGTTTTTCTTGCTACTGCCAGCGCTCCTCTTGCCGTATCCTTCTTGCAAAGGAACGATTGGATCGCCGTCTTCTGTTCCTCTTTTAGATAAAAAGCCAAGTCTAACTCCTTCATTGTAGCGGCCAAAGCCGTTTCAAACAACTGGTGTTCATCCGTAGCCATCTTGCAGTGTTTACTAATGACTTTGACGTCACAGCGCTGTCGTCACCTGTTCAGCCATAGACCGTATAAGAAATGAACAAAGCGACGCCGTAGACTTAGGTGGAGACCAGTGAAGGACGTTAGAAGCTCTTTCCCGGTGATGGCTGAGCGTTACTGAGCAGCCTCCAACTGAGCTTGAAGACGTAGATGTGACGTGAGCAACCTGTCTGAAAGTTGGAAGTCTTCTGGTAGCTGTGCCAAGAGAAATCTCAATCATTCCCAATCTAGCAGAGACGGAGAGCGTAGGTATATGTAAGGAGATAACATAGACACAGGCTCATTATTGATCACTAAAATGATAGTTAACATTAGTCATTACACTTAAACAGCTGATGGAAGTCCAAACTGCCTGAGAGCTTCTCCTGTACTATACGGTAACTCCTCTACTATGAGACAGGAAGTCTCGTGGTTATGACCCAATCGTTAGCCTATTGTTATAAAAACGTCTGCTACGGAGCCATAACGTGAGCTACAAGGTAATGGAGCCTTTTATACGTTGTCGTGTTTCTTTAGAAATAAACAACGGACAAATAGAGTCTTTAAACGCTTCAGATGTAAAGGTATTCTCTGTCAAAGTGACGTCAGAATGAATGGGAGTCAATGGGATGCTAACGGGATGCTAACGGGATGCTAACGGGAGGTGATGGCTTGGTAGCATCAGAATGGCGCCATAGGAGCTACGCGTTGTGGACGCTCGCTTACATCCCTAGTTGAGGCTAGAAGGATATACAGCTACAACAATGGCGGCTAAGTTTAGGCCCCAAAGGATTAGGAACGTGTATTTAACGTATTTAAATTAAATAAATATATATATTCGTCTCTCTCCCTCCTCTCCTGCAGAGAGCCCCTCCTCCCTCTGCTCCACCCCGTCCCGTCGTCACGGCGACAGGCAGCTTGGGGCGGACACCTTGAGGCTGAGGGCGGGACTTTTCTGCGTGTTTCCGTATTTGGACGTACGCTCTCTGCTGCGTGCGGCCGAGGTCTGCTCTGATTGGCGGTTCGTCGCCAGGCACCCGGCGGTCTGGACACGCCTCCGGTTGGAGAACGCCAGAGTGTCGGCCGGGGTAGACACACACACACACACACGCACACACACACACACAGACACAGACACACACACACAGAGACACACACAGACACACACAGAGACACACAGAGACACACACACACACACACACACAGACACACACACACACAGACACACACACACACAGACACACACACAGACACACACACAGACACACAGACACGCACACACACACACACGCACACAGACACACACACACACACACACGCACCCGCACACACACACACACACACACACACGCACACACACACACACAGACACACACACACACACACAGAGACACACACAGACACACACAGAGACACACAGAGACACACACACACACACACACACAGACACAGACACACACAGACACACACACACACACACACACACACACACACACACACACACAGAGTGTCGGCCGGGGTAGACACACACACACACACACACACACACACACACACACAGAGACACAGACACACACACACACACACACACACACACACACACACACAGAGACACACACACACACACACACACACAATCATAAAAATCTTGAAAACTTGTT